>NW_026652286.1:77553921-77574557 GCF_009828535.3 Hylobates moloch | reverse complement strand
TATATTTATATATTTTATATATATTATGATATAATATATATTTTATGTACATGTTTATATATTATATAATAATATATTATATGTATATTTTATATTATATTATATATATTATATTATATCTATTCACTGAATTAGTAATCATTGAATTCCTCTACAGTACAAAACATTTTCCTTAAACTGTGAGCAATAATAGAGAATTCAGTGGAAAATGATCTATGCTGGAGTACATTAGAATGTGACTCCACATCGAAAAGGTCTGCAATGTTGGCATCATTCAGCAGTCCAATTTGCCCAGACATCAAGTATTTATAGAACAGTGGGAGCAGAGGGCAGAGAAGCAGAAAAACAAGCAACGCACATTTGGGTCCTACCTTAAAGTGGGTTTTACCTAGAAGTATGAAGTACATAAAACAGAATATATCTGAATAATTCCAAATGTAAGATTTGGTGTAAGAAACTTGCTTCTATAGACTGACACAGCCACTTAGTCCTTGGTAAATTAATTTCATTTATTTAGCTTCTCTGGGTTTTCTTTGAGTTCCTTACTAATAGATGTGAATATAAATATCATTGTTCTAAGGATATAATGAGTTAATGTAGGCAAAATATTTAGCATGTTCCAGAGTAAAGAAGGTGTTAAACAACTGCTATCATTAAAGATGTTTCTACTTTGTAACTTAACTCAGTTAACTTCCTTATCAAGGTTTAAATAAAAGTCATTTGAATCTTTTCATTCACCATGTTTGGCAGTTTCCTGGGACTTGCATTCTCTTGGTCACCTATGGCCTGAAGGTCTTGGCTCTGCTCATATAGTTAAATTACATATTGTCTATAATGAGATGCCCTGCCTCTGGAGACAGACTGGTTCCACATTGTGCTGACCATATCCTAAGGTAGAATTAACTTTTTCCATGATCAAAAACGATACCACACAAAAGACCCAAACATTTCTAGCTTCAGTGTAATTAGTAGACTTTAATATTAGATGGAATTGTTCTTTAAAATCATTTGATCCCATCCTTCCATATGACATTTGCCTCGTCTTTGTAGCCCTTTGTCAGTCCACTGTTTTCCCAACATCAATCTTGCTGGTTTCTGTCTCTTCTTTTCTTTCACTATTTTTTACTCCTCCTTTCCAGATGACTATCAGAAACTCCAATTTAGTTATCTATAACTCCAATATTACACCTAGCTCCACATTCCACTGTGTAAATTCCAACCACATCATGGTGCTCTCCTGAAGAAAAATAACCACCTACTTCCTTAATTTCACAAAATATTTGCAGAGACACCTTTCTCCAATTTATCTCTTACCTACTTTATTTAACTGGAACAAGACTTAGTTAAAAACCTTCCTTTAATTGTGATAGACATGGTTCTATATAGAATTTTAATTTATTATTCAATATATTATATTATCATTACCATTGACTAAAAGATTGGATTTAAAAAGTGTCCATGGTTATATACAGAGCTATTGCCATTATTTTTCCCTCACACCTTCCTTTGTATAATATTTATATGTCTTCATTACTTCTGTGTCAACTATGTAATAAATTAATTATTCTTCTTCAATATTTCTGTTGTCCATAAGAACTTTTTTCCTCCAATATTACATATTTCTCCCCTAATCAACCCTTTCTAGATTTTCACTTTTGTTCTGTTGTACCATTTTTGTATTTAGTTAAAATTTTGTGTAAATATTTTTGGTGAATATTGTTTAATTCTAATTAAAATTATTTTTGAAGTTGATAAATTGAGAAGCTATTAATAGAATTATACTGTAGAGATCGAGTATTACATATCCTATATTATTCCATACACTTGTGATGCTTCAGACATCTTTTGTGTATGAATTATTATCCTCCCCTTTATAGATGAGGCAATTGCATTTCAGAGCTCATAATTAACTTAAATCACAGTTAGTAAATATCAGTCTTGAAATGCACATTTAGGTATGTCTTTTCCATGGACCAGTCACTTTTCTCTGCCCCATTTTACCTTTCTCTTACTCTCTATTAAATTGATGACTTCCTGAACTCAGGGAATATGCTACTCTAATATCTGCACCACATACAGCACACTTGTCAAATATCAGTAACAATATACTCACTGAATTTTGAATATATTCACTAGAAATATAATCCAGTGTACAGAAAACAAAGTGAATTCCATTGCATGTCTTAGCTGACTTAGAAAAAAAAACAATATTTCTTCTTTTTCTTCAGGCAAGAGCCAGTCTTGGGATTTGTGATGCAGTTTATTCACAGATGTTTCTTGCCAACATTTCACAAGTGGCTTTTTACTCTGACACTTATCAAACATTGGCAAGAATATCCCTTATCCAGTGACAAGGAGGATATTTTCTGAAAGGTGGGCTAAAGATGCTTCTACCACTTGACTACCCTGGATGCTAGACTATTGCAGTTGGAAACATAGAAAGCAGATCTGGCCTGCCCTGAAGAGATGGAATGAATGGACTGTAATTTACCTGTATCCTTCATGGCTATCAGATTCAGAGCAGATTTTAAAAACCCTGGGGATGGTCATTCAATGCATAGATATGCATGTTGCAATACTTGTTGCAGGTGCAAGTACTTTTTTATTTTTGTTTTTCATTTTGCTGTATTTGTTGCAGTTTTTCTGGCTAAAGATTCTACATCAGAGCAAAGGTCTACAGACTTTCTCTTTTTAGGTCTGATTTTCATTTGAGCTTCCAGATTGTAGGGCACAGATGCTCGTCACGGAGTGACATTGCCAAGATATTTCTATCTCTTCCTAGGACATTAAAAGAAGTAGGCTGTATGAATGCCTGTGGGCCGATGTGTATGTGTGTTGCAGGGTTGAAGAGGTTGGAGAGGAGTACTGAAACTCCATTCTGGTCAAGGTGTCTAGCCCTAAATGTGGTTATTCCTCATCCAAAAATTCAAAATCCAAAATTCTCCAAAACCTAAATTTTTTCCCATTACCTCCCACATGTTTTAATTGAAAAGTTACATTAAGAGGTACATGTGCACTTTTGTGACCTGAGAATACTGCATGGTGCTGGGGTTTTGGTGACAATTGGTCCTGTCATCCAAGTCGTGAGCATAGTACCCAATAGGTAGTTTTTCAACCATTGTCTTTCTATCTCCTTCCTTCCTCTAGTAGACCCCAGTGTCCATTGTTTCCCATCTTTCTATCCATGTGTACCCAGCGTTTAGCTCCCACTTATAACTAAGAACACACAGTATTTGGTTTTCTGCTTCTGCGTAAATTTGCTTAGGATAATGTCCTCCAGAAGCATTCATGCCACTCCAAAGGATATGATTTCATTCTTTTTATAACTGTGTAGTATTCCATGTTGTATATGCACCATATTTTCTTGTCCAATCCACCTTTGATGACACCTAGATTGATTCACTGTCTTTGCTATTATGAATAGTGCTGTGATGAATATATGAGTGCATGTGTCTTTTTGAAAGAATGAGTTATTTTCTTTTGGATATATGCTCCATAAGAGGATTCCTAGATTAAATTATAGTCCACGTTGTTTTTTTCTCTCTCTCTTTAATTTTCAATTTTAGGTATATATTTATGTGTATACACATAACATATTTATGGTTTACATGAGATATTTTGATACAGGCATGCAATACATAATAATCACATCATGAAAAGTGAGGCATCCATACCTCAAGTATTTGTCTTTTGTATTACAAATAATTCAGTTATGCTCTTTTAGTTATTTTTAAATGTAGAATTAAATTATTATTGACTTTAGTCACCCTGTTTTGCTAGAAAATACTAGGTCTTAATTCTTCTTTTTAACAGTTTTTGGAGGAATTAACCCTCCCCAATTTCCCTGCACCCCACGCTATGCTTCCTAGCCTCTGGTAACCATTCTTCTTCTCTATATTTCACTGAGTTCAATTATTTTAACTTTTAGTTCCTACAAATAAGTGAGAACATGTGATCTTAGTCCTTTTGTGCCTCACGTACTTTACTTAACCTAATGACTTCCAGTTCTATCCATGTTGTTGCCAATGACTGAATCTCATTCTTTTTTATGGCTGAATAATATTCCACTATGAATAAGTACCATGTTTTCTTTATTCATTTATCTGTTCATGAACACTTAGTTGGCTTCCAAATCTTGGCTATTGTGAATAGTGCTGCAATATTCATAGGAATGCAGATATCTCTTTGATATACTGATTTGATATACTGATATCTCTTTGATATACTGATTTGATATACTGATATCTCTTTGATATACTGATTTGATATACTGATATCTCTTTGATATACTGATTTGATATACTGATATCTCTTTGATATACTGATTTTCTTTCATAGGAATGCAGATATCTCTTTGATATACTGATTTTCTTTCCATACTGAGTGTATGCCCAGCAATGGAATTGCTAGATCATATGGTAGCTTATTTTTAGTTTTCTGAAGAACCTCTAAACTGTTCTTTATAGTGGTTGTACTAACTTACATTATCCCCAACACTGTATGAGGGTTCCCTTTTTCCACATCCTCGCTAGCACTTGTTATTCCCTGACTATTAGATAAAAGCCATTTTAGCGAGCATGAGATAATACCTTATTGTAGTTTTGATTTGCATTTCTCTAATGTTGTGCGCCTTTTCATATACCTGTTTGCCATTTGTATGTCTTCTTTTGAGAAATATCTACTTCTTTTGGCCATTTTTAAATCAGATTATTAAAATATTCTCCTATAGAGTTGTTTTAATTCCTTATATATTCTGGTTTTTAATGCCTTGTCAGATGAATAGTTTGCAAATTTTTTTCCCATTCTGTGGGTTCTGTCTTTACATTGTTGATTGTTTCCTTTGCTGTGCAGAAGGTATTTAACTTGATATAATTCCATTTGTCCATTTTTGCATTGGTTGCCCATGCTTCCGTAGTGTTACTCAAAAAACCTTTGCCCAGTCCAAAGGACTGGAGAGTTTCTCCATTTTTTGTTATAGTTCCATAGTTTGAGGTGTTTGATTTAAGTCTTTGATTCATTTTGATTTTATTTTTGTATATGGCAAGAGTTGGGGGTCTAGGTTCATTCTTTTTCATGTGGATATCTAGTTTCATTTTTCAGCACCATTTATTGAAGAGACTGTCCTCTCACCAACGTATGAATATTCTTGGCACCATTGTCAAAAATGAGTTCACTGTGGACGTATGAATTTATCTCTGCGTTTTGTAATCTGTTCCATTTATTTACGTGTCTGGTTTTCTGCCAGTACTATGTCATTTTGATAACTACAGCTCTGTAGTGTAATTTAAAGTCAAGTATTGTGATTCTTACAGTTTTGTTCTTTTTGCTCAGGATAGCTTTGGCTATTTCAGGTCTTTTGTGGTTTCATATACGTTTTAGAATTTTTTTTTTTTGATTCTGTGAAGAATGTCAATGGTCTCTTGATAAGGACTGCATTGAATCTGGAGATTGCTTTGGGTAGTACGAACATATTAACAATATTGATTCTTCCAACCCACAAACAAGGAATTTTTAAATTTTTTTCACATCTTCTTTAATTTCTTGCATTGATGTTGTATAGTTTTCATTGTGAGGGTCTTCTACTTCTTTGGTTAATGTAATTCCTAGGTATTTAATTTTATTTGTAGCTACTGTAAATGAAATTTTTAAATTTCTTTTTCATATTGTTTACCATTGGCCGATAGAAAAGCTACCAATTTTTGTAGATTGATTTTTGTACCCTGCAATCTTACTGAATTTGTCTATTGGCTATCATAGTTTTTTGGTGGAGTCTTCAGGTTTTTCCAAATATAAG
The DNA here is from genome assembly GCF_009828535.3 of Hylobates moloch. NCBI lineage: Eukaryota > Metazoa > Chordata > Mammalia > Primates > Hylobatidae > Hylobates > Hylobates moloch. The sequence goes on along the minus strand of NW_026652286.1, from coordinate 77,568,763 downwards.
AACACATAATATGCAAACAAGGATAATTTGACTTTTTCCTCTCCCATCTGGATGCCCTTTATTTCTTTAACTTGTCTAATTGCTCTGCCTAGAACTTCCAACGCTATGTTGAATAACAGTGTTGAAAGTGGGCATCCTTGCCATGTTTCTGATCTTCGAGGAGAGGTTTTCAGTTTTTCCCTGCTCAGTATACTACTATGTGTGGGTCTGTTGTATATGGTTTTTATTATGCTGAAGTGTTTCTTCTCTACCTGTTTTTTTTTGAGAATTTTCATGATGATGACATTTTTAATCATGTCAATCGATTTTTCAGAATCAATTGAAATGATTATATGTTTTTTGTTCTTTCTTCTGTTGATACAATGTATTATATTACATTGATTTGCATATGTTGAAGCATTTTTGCATCCCTAGGATAAATCTGACTTGGTCATGAAGAACAATTTTTTAATGTGTTGTTGAATTTTGTTTGCTAGTATTTGCATCAATATTCATCAATCATATTGGCCAATAGTTTTCTTTCTTTTTTTTAATGTATCTCGGTTTGGTTTTTGTATCGGAGTAATACTGTACTTGTAGAGTGAGTTTGGAAGTATTTTTGGCTTCCCTGGCAGTTCTGCTTTAAGTTCTTTTTTTTTTTTTCAAGCTATTTTAAGTTCTGGGGTACATGTGCAGGATGTTCACATTTGTTACAAAGGAAATGGTGGTTTCCTGCTGAGATCAACCCATCACCTAGGTATTAAGCCCAGCATCCACTAGCTCTTCTTCCTGATGCTATTCCTTCCAGTGAGCCCCTCACAAGCCCCAGTGTGTCTTGTTTCCCTCCCTGTTGTACATGTGTTCTTATTGTTCATATCCCACTTATAAGTGAGAACATGCAGTTTTTGGTTGGGTGTTCCTGTGTTAGTTTGCTGAGGATAATGGCTTCCAGCTCCACCCATGTCCATGTCCCTGCAAAGAACATGATCTCATTCCTGTTTAGGGCTGAAAGTATTCCATGGTGTATATGTACCACCTTTTCTTTATCCATTCTATTATTGATGGGCATTTGGGTTGATTCCGTGTCTTTGCTAGTGTGAATAGTGCTGCAATGAACATATGCTTGCATATATCTTTATAATAGAATGATTTATATTTCTTTGGATACAAAAATCTCCAAACTACTTTCCACAGTGGCTGAACTAATTATTCACATTATTTTCAGCACCACAGTGCAATCAAAGTAGATCTTAGGATTAAGAAGTTCACTCAAAACTGCACAACCACATGAAAACTGAAAAACCTGCTCCTGAATGACTACTGGGTAAATAACTAAATGAAGGCAGAAATAAAGATGTTCTTTGAAACCAATGAGAACAAAGACACAAGGTACCAGAATCTCTAGGACACATTTAAAGCAATGTGTAGAGAGAAATTTATAGCATTAAATGCCCACAAGAGAAAACAAGAAAGATCTAAAATCGACACCATAACATCACAATTAAAAGAACTAGAGAAGCAAGAGCAAACAAATTCAAAAGCTAGCAGAAGGCAAGAAATAACTAAGATCAGAGCAGAACTGAAAGAGATAGAGACCGAAAAGAACCCTTCAAAAAATCAATAAATCCAGGAGCTGGTTTTTTGAAAAGATCAACAAAATTGATAGACCACTAGCAGGACTAATAAAGAAAAAAAGAGAGAAGAATCAAATAGATGCAATAAAAAATGATAAAGGGGATATCACCACTGATCCCACAGAAATACAAACTACCATCAGAGAATACTATAAACACCTCTATGCAAATAAACTAGAAAATCTAGAAGAAATGGATAAATTCCACGACACATACACCCTCCCAAGACCAAACCAGGAAGAAGTTGAATCTCTGAATAGACCAATAACAGGCTCTGAAATTGAGGCAATAATTAATAGCCTACCAAAAAAAAGAAGTCCAGGACCAGACAGATTCACAGCTGAATTCTACCAGAGGTACAAAGAGGAGCTGGTACCATTCCTTCTGAAAATTTCCAATCAATAATTCCAATCAACAAGCTGCTTCCCCCTGCCCCCCGCCCCTTTAGACAGTTTTCAACCTCTTAATTCGCAGCTGCAAGAGCAAGATATATGATATTATAGGAATTATATTTTCTCCAGAATAGGATCCCCTGGATTTTAGCCTTCTCTAATGCACAATCTTATAGCATATGAGAATGTGTGTGTGCGTGTGTGTGTATTTAGATAAATTCTACGTAGCAGAGTTTTAGTAAAAACATTGGGTCTTTCTGATGTTCACAATCTGGGAGACAGCTACTACTTGATGGTCTGCGTAAGACAAAGCTCTGCACCCTGAAATGTCTGATACCTACAGAATTATCTTGTGAGATTTTTATAGTGTCAATAGCAAGTGTCTTAATGTAAAGGCAGGTATGGGGGAACAAATCACACACACACAAATATGTAATGAAACAGTAGTGTTTCTAGCTCTATTTTGCAAAACTTTAGAGAGACTATTTTAAACTAACTTTCTGCTGTTCCATAGTGAATGAATTTCATATTTTTATTATTTGTCATTTTTTATCTTTTTAAATAAAAACTTACAGAAACACCATTGTTAAACAGCAAAGTGGCCTTATCAGTGTCTTGTCATCTCACTTGGCCTTCATTTTACTGCATCTCTCAGCATCTTCAGAAACCTAAGGTTTTACAGAAAACCACTGGGCAAGATACTACATAAAAACCCTACTAGCTTTAATATTCTATCCAGCTAAATTTTCTAGTTTTATGTCAGAACACTATTTATCTTACAATCCCATTCAGTCTAAACCATCTGATTCCTTAGTACTGGTTCATTTTTGTGAACTCCACCTATTTGAGTACAAACTCCATACATGTGGAGATTTCCTCGATAGTGACTCAAGGGTCTCTTTCAGGAAATGGAAACAGCACTAAGGCAGTTTGCTGCTTACCCAGAGCACCAGTCCTCAGACAGCACATTCCTGGTGTTTATGTCACATGGCATCCTGAATGGAATCTGTGGGACTAAGCACTGGGATCAAGAGCCAGATGTTCTTCACGATGACACCATCTTTGAAATTTTCAACAACCGTAACTGCCGGAGTCTGAAAGACAAACCCAAGTTCATCATCATGCAAGCCTGCAGAGGCAGTGAGTCTCCAATTAGAAAGCTGTAAATCTTGATTTTGAGACTTCCGGGAGTAGCTGTGCACTTTTAAAAATTAGCTTGGCGTTTATACTTCATTTTCCTAGGGATGGGCAAGAGAAACAACATTTCAGTACTACTCCTAGGTCCAGTGCACTTCGAAATTGTATTAAGTCTGTACCATTTTTTAAAGAAACTGTAAGTAGAATAATTGGAAACATCCCAATCATCTGGGACTATGTTGTCAACATGGTTGTTCTAAACTCAAGTGGGTTCTGTTTTGTTCCCAGTAAGTGAGGCGGTATTTTTAGTAGTAAGGTACTTGCATTTTTAAGTAATGCCATGATAAAAGGTACTTCAGTAAAGATATCATTGTAAAAGAGAGAGTCTGTGTGTATGCATATGCATATGTGTATGTGTGTATATGTGTATGCATATGTGTGTATGTGTGTGCATATGTGTGTGCATTTGTGTGTGTATATGTATGTCTATGCATATGTGTATGTGCGTGTGTATGTGTGTGCATATGTGGATGTGTGTGCACATGAGTATGTGTGTGCATATGTGTGTGTGTGTGTATGTGTATGTGTGTGTATTTATAAATATCTCTTCTTTAATAAGACATAATGTCTCTCCCAGATGGTGCTGGGATTTTTTGGTTCGCCACTGACAGTGGAAAAGCCAGTGCAGATATACGTGGTTGGCTCTTGCAAGGTAACTTCTGTAATGATGCTGTTACAAAGGTTCATGTGGAAAAGGACTTCATTGCTTTCAAATCTTCCACACCACGTAAGTGATTTCAGAGAAAATAATTTCTAAATTTCTTAGTAGGTTTCTAGATAGTAGGCTTGGCTATGATCATGTCTTATCACCGACAAGAGCATTACTTCTCTAATTACTAAGATATTTTAGGTGGAGAAAAGATTTAAAATGCTGAGACTTTCATAATTAGAAAGCTATAATCTTGATTTGGGAAGAAAAGTTCAAAGTTACCAGGACTTTGGAAGGAATTTGGTGAGCATGGAGACTTGGAATAATGTAACTACAAAAAGTGAGGCATTATTTGATTTTGTTTTTAGAATGTAGCAACGGCACAGGAAAGTATCATTTTTTCACAGTGTAGCCCCACAGTCACTTACCAGCAATTAAAGAAGCCAACCACTGAAACCATTATACTTGCTCCACACATCCCAGTAACTCTTGACCTATTATTATTAATCTAGTTTCAGGAAACTAGTTAACATTTAAATGCCTAAATGTTAACTAATTTAGGATAATGACGTCAATGAATAAAAAAATCAGTCCTTTGGCAGGAAAGTCATAATACAATGGAAAAATAGAGAATATTCTTGACTGCTCATGGTCAGCATTGCAGGAAATCTCTTTAACAATCATCCACAATACTATTCTATCAATGATTTGGATAACAGGAGCAATTTTTAAATACCTCCTTTGCACAGTTCACAGTTCTAAATGCTCTAATTTAGGGATTTCAAATTTTAATGAACATAGAAATCACTTGATTTCTTATTCAGTAGTTTGCTTATTCAGTAGATTTCTTATTCAGTAGGTCTGGGGCAGGGCCTGACTTTCTGCCTTTCTTAAAAGCTTTGTTGTGATTAGAGCTGTTGTTTGTGGCTGCATGTGAGCACTGAGGGACTAGAGGACACTCTGAGTCCAGCCTGGGGAATAAACAACTAGATTAGCTTCCCTCCTATTCATGTAATGTATTCGAGTTTTAATAAGATTTTATCTGAAAAATAAGTTCTACACTTACAGCTGTTGAAGGAAGTTAAAGAGATATATAAGGCCTGGTACAAATTTTGAAAGTATACTTAATTTAGTTGGGGAAATACAATATAATATGCAAAATTGTTTCTTTCTCCTTCCTTCCCTCCTTCCTTCCTTCCTCTCTTTCTTTCTTCTCTTTCTCTCTTTCTCTTTCTTTCTCTTTCTCTCTATTTCTCTTTCTCTCTCTTTCCCTCCCTCCCTCCCTTCCTTCCTTCCTTCCTTCCTTCCTTCTTTCCTTCTTTCTTTTACATGTAATTGTGTTCTAGGCCTGGGCTTGGTGCAGCACATACGATGCACAATTAAATCAGATATGGTTACTGAACTTCATGGAGTTTACAGTCAGAAAGGCAGGCACTAACTGCAGGAAAAACACAGTTACAATATAAGAAGAATAAATAATAATTGTCAACTCTGGTAAAAGCCTTAAAAAATATGTGTTCACATTTGAGAAATGAAGGAGTTAACAAATCAAGGGTAAGAGAGGAACTTTTTAGACAGGAAAGCCAGTGCATATGGAGAACTTACAAACAAGGAGCTTAGGAGAGGGGGCTGGGTGGCTGGAACACAGCGTCAGGAGAGATGCTAGTGGAGAGGCTGGAGAGTGAGGCAGGCACTGAAACACTTGAGGCCTTATATGGTCCTTCATACTAATAGTAACAGGAAATTCTAGTAGGCTGTAAGCAATTAAATGATAAGATCTTTGTTTTTGAAGATCATTCTGGAGGTTCAGTGTGGAATAAATTATAGTACAGCAAGAGTCGATACATGAGGACAGGTTAAATGCTAGCACAATACTGCCATCCATAGATGATACTGATAGTCTTAGGATGTAATAAGCTGTTGTATCTAAGAAACAATTAGTATACAAAAATAATATGACTAACCACCCGGTGGTTTGGTGAATATAGGTCAGGTGAACAAGAAGGTGTGATAGAAGTGACTCCAGCATGCAAGTAAATGGTGGGGCATTAATTAAAATGGGAGTTTTGCAGGAGGTTTTGAGGTGCTTTGGCATATTTTAAGACGAAAGGAAGAGTAGAGAGCTGCACAGTTGTATATTTCAGAGGAGAGATTTGCATTTGGGATAAAATTTTGAGAGATGCTGCCCTAAGGATAATATTTAATATCCTAAAAATGGATGAAATCATCTAAGAATTGAGAAACACATGAGAAGAGGCCTTGAAATGGAGGTTAAAATTACACTAGAGTTTAATATTAGAGAAATAGGAACCAGCAAATTTGACTCACAAAGTAGAATCAGAGAATAAGAAGGCACACAAGGAGTATGCATTGTCAGACTTTGATGTGAATGAAAGTTCAGATGAAGTTGAGGCTTGATAAATGACTATTAGATTTAGTAACTTGGAGGTCATGGTGACCTTGGGGAAAGCCAGTTGGCAAAGTTAATGTTAGGTATAGGAAGGAGAAGCCTGATAAGAGTGAGCAGGATAAGGGAAATGGAATGGTGAATATAGACAGAATTGGAATTTTGACTTTAAAAAGTAAGGAGAAATCAGCAGCTGGTGGCAAATAAAGTAGTAGTTAGAGAAGTATTGCCTTTTTTTCTTAATTATAGGAGCAACTTGGTCATATTGAAATGGTAAACAGAAGCAGTCATAGAAAATATTTTTATACAACATAACAAAAAGTGCAAAAATATATGGTATGAAACAAGTCAGGATGACACTCCCAGAATCAAGGAATGTCAAGGCTGTATTATTTTTCTGTTGTGTAGTTAGTGCTGAAAGGACTTACACTCTTTTCCACTACTTGCAAACCCAGAGGATATCACTTCGGTCTAGCCTACTAGAAAATCAAGGGGATTTATGAGTGACTAGGGTCCATGATGGCTGTTTCTGGGACTGCTATGGAAGCTGGAGGTCCATCTTTATTTAGCATTGGCTTCCCTCTCTTCTCCAAGGCAACAAAATCAGATTTTTTTCCCAAAGTTATGGCTCCAGGAGTCTTCAACACGTATAAAAGATCACATCCTCCAATATTTTGATGCCTTTTATTTGCAGATAATGTTTCTTGGAGGCATGAAATAAATGGCTCAGTCTTCATTTCCCACATCATCTACTACTTCAAAGAATATTCTTGGAGTCATTAGCTAGAGGAAATTTTTCGAAAGGTAGGGTCTTCTTTTATTTTCAATGTTATGCCCCAGAAATCTTTGGAGAACCATTTGTGAATTTTTATAGGAAATCCCAAAGCTCTTAATTCATCTTGACAATCCTTCCTGTACTCCAAGTTTATTTAAAGATGGGGTCTTCCAAAATGCTACACAGAACCAGTGTGGGTTTTCCCAATAACCTGACTCTGATAGCTTTGCTCACCCAGGGAATTCTTTTTAGAGTAACAATTCATTTGTGTATGTGCTATATCTAAGGAAAAGCTAAAAATATCTTCTGTTTACATTACCTAGCTACAGCCTTAATACACACCATGAATTTTCTCACTCCTGAAAGGGTCAGGTTTTCCTTTTAGAACATCTCTAAAGGCTTTCTTTACTACTTTAGGTTCAACGTTCGTTTGAGACCCCAAATGTACTGACCAGTTGCCCACCATTGAAAGACTATCCATGACAGGATATTTCTATCTCTTTCCTGGGAATTAAAACTCGTAAGAAGCAACTCAGGTAAGTATATTCTAGAAGTGGATTTGGGTGCTCCCTGCTCAGTCTATTTAGAAAGTCTGGATAGAATGGAGAATAATGATGGCATGTCAGCTGCCCACTAGTTATAGAGGCTCGTGTTATTTGCCTTTTCTTAGTGACCCCCAGTGAAACCCTGGTTTTATATGACATCAGTCATAGTACAATGGTTGTACAAGTAATGGTAGCCCAATAGTGGTCAGCTAGAAAATCCTTTATGTCTAATTTCTCTCAAGGAACTACTCAGCGAGTGGGGAATATTGGATTCTGAGGTATGCAGAAAGTAAAGTCATTGGAAATGTGGTGTGTAGCCAGTGTTTGTCTCTCTTCACCCAACAGTCAGTTTTTCTGAGTCATGTTCTCTCTTTGTGATGAGGCTTTCCTGTACCACATGTCCGACTAGCTGCTAAATCTATGCTGAGGCAATGAGACCCTAGTACAGATCTTCCCATTTCGGGATGACAGGTCCATAGCCCTCTTGTAAAAGTACTTCTCACAGTAGACATTAGTTATATTTACATCTTACTGATAATAGCCAGATTACTCATGTTCTTTTCTTCTACTTTCTCTAGGAAAATGAAAGCATTATGGTGTCTATGAATCTGCTATTAGAAAAGGTCAATTTTTGATTAGGAATATTTTTATACCAAACTGCTCAGCTGTCCACCTTTTGCAAATACCAGGCTAAACTCAATCTCATATTTTTGCTAAATTAATGCTTAATAAATTTTTATTATAAAATTGTGCTTTTCTCATTTTGTCATAAAGTAAGGCATGCTTATAGGAGAAAAAATTAAGTATTAAAAATCATAAAAAAGAAAAAATTAATGAAGAAATAATCATTGTCAGCCTTTTTAAAACTATTCATAAAAATTCAAGTTATTTTATATAGCTTATTTATTTTGTATATCCAATTTTGTGTCCTTTTATTATATTGTTATAACATTACTACTAGTAATAAAACTGTCCTAAATATAACTTTTAAGTTTATAATATTCGTCAGGTATATATAGTACATACTATTTAAGTTTCACCCGGCTTTTAGATGTTGATTTCAATATTCATTTATTTTATTTTATTTTTGTTTATTTCAATAAGTTTTGGGGAATAGATTGTGTTTGGTTACATGAATAAGTTCTTTTGTGGTGATTTATGGTGCACCCACCACCCAAGCAGTGTATGCTGTACCTAATGTGTAGTCTTTTATCCCTCAACCCACTCCCACCCTTTCCCCTAAGTCCCCAAAGACCATTGTATCATTCTTATGGCTTTGTGTCCTCACAGCTTAGCTCCTACTTATGATTGTGAATATACCACGTTTAGTTTTCCATTCCTGAGTTACTTCACTTAGAATAAGGGTCTCCAATTCCATCCAACTTGATGCAAATGACATTATTTAATTTCTTTTTATGGCTAAGGAGTATTCCATGGTGTGTATATATATCACATTTTCTTTATTCACTTGTTGATTAATGAGCATTGGGCTGGTACCATATTTTACAATTGCAAATTGTGTTGCTATAAACATGCATGTGCAAATATCTTTTTTGTATAATATCTTTCTTTTCCTATGGGTAGATACCAAGGAGCGAGATTGCAGGATCAAATAGTAAATCTACTTTTAGTCCTTTAAGGAATCTCCACAGTGTTTTCCACAGTGATTGTACTAGTTTACATTCCCACCAGAAGTGTGAAAGTGTTCACTTTTCACATTTATACCAACATCTATTATTTTTTGATTTTCTGATCATGGCCATTCTTGCAGGAGTAAGGTGGTATTGCATTGTGGTTTTGATTTGCATTTCCCTGATCATTATTAACTTGAGCATTTTTTTCATATATTTGTTGGTTATTTGTATATCTTCTTTTAAGAATTGTTTATTCATATCCTTAGCCTACTATTTGATGGGATTGTTTGTTTCTTTCTTGCCGATTTGTTTAGGTTCCTCATAGATTCTTGATATTAGTCCTTTTTCCGAGGTATAGATTGCAGATTTTCTGCCACTCCATGGGTTGTTTGTGCACTCTGCTGATTATTTTTTTTGCCATGCAAAAGCTCTTCAACTTAATTAGGTTCCATCTATTTATCTTTGTTGTTGTTGCATTTGCTTTTGGGTCGAAGCAAAAAAAAAAAAAAAGTTGTTTTGCATTTGCTTGGTCAGAAAGTCTCTCCCTAAGCCAATGTCTAGAAGGGTTTTTCTGATGTTATCCTCTAGAATCTTTATGGTTTCAGGTCTTAGATTTAAGTCTTTGATCCATCTTGAGTTGATTTTTGTATAAGGTGAGAGATGAGGATTCAGTTTTATTTTTCTACATGTGGCTTGCCAATTATTCCAGCACCATTTGGTTAATAGGGTGTCCTTTCCCCACTTTATGTTTTTGTTTGCTTTGTCAAAGATCAGTTGACTGCATTTGGATTTATTTCTGGTTTCTCTACTCTGTTCCATTGGTCTATACACCTGTTTTTAGACCAGTGCCAGGCTGATTTGGTGACTATGGCTTTATAGTATAGTTTAAAGTCAAGTGATGTAATGCCTCCTGATTTGTTATTTTTGCTTAGTATTGCTTTGGCTACATGGGCTCATTTTGGTTCCATATGAATTTTAGGGTTGTTTTTTTCTAGTGCTGTGAAGGATGATGGTGGTATTTGTATGAGAACTGCATTTAATTTGTAGATTGCTTTTGGCAATATGGTCATTTTTCACAATATTGATTCTATCCATCTTTGAGCATGGGTTGTGTTTCCACTTGTTTGTTTTATCTATGATTTCTTTCAGCAGTGCTTTGTAGTGTTCCTTGCAGAGGTCTTTTACCTCCTCGGTTAGGTGTATTCTTAAGTATTTTGTTTTTTTGTAGCTATTGAAAAAGGGTTTGAGTTCTTGATTTGATTCTCAGCTTGGTCGATGTTGGTGTATAGCAGAGCTACTAATTTGTGTACATTCATTTTGTATCCTGAAAGTTTGCCAAATTCATTTACCAGTTCTAAAAGCTGTTTGGATGAGTATTTAGGGTTTTCTAGGTATAAGATCATGTCATCAGCAAATGTGACAGCCTGACTTCCTTTTTACTGATTTGGATGCACTTTATATCTTTCTCTTGTCTGATTGCTCTGGCTAGGACTTCCAGTACTATGTTAAATAGAAGTGGTGAGAGTGGGCATCCTTGCCTTGTACCAGTTCTCAGAGGGAATGCTGAGGGTTTTAATTATAAAGAGATGCAGAATTTTTTCCAAAGTTTTTTCTGTGCCTATCGATATAATCATGTGATTTTAATTTTTAATTCTGTTTATGTGGTGTATCACATTTATTAACTTCTGAATGTTAAGCCATCCCTGCATCCCCAGTATGAAACTCACTTGATCATGGTGGATTATCTTTTTGATATGCTGTTGGATTCGGTTAACTAGTATTCTGTTGAAGATTTTTGCATCTATGTTCATGTAGTTTTCTTTTTAAATTATGTCCTTTCCTGGTTTGGGTATTAGAGTGATATTGGCTTCATAGAATGATTTAGGGAAGATTCCCTCTTTCTCTATCTTTTGGAATAGTGTCAGTAGGATTGGCGACAATTATTTTTTGAATGTCTGAAAAAATTTAGCTGTGAATTTGTCTGGTCCTGGACTTTTTTTATTGTTGTTGTTGGTAACTTTTTAATTATCATTTCAATCTCGCTGTTTCCTATTGGTGTGTTCAGAGTTTCTATTTCTTCCTGATTTAATCTAGGAGGGTTGTATATTTTCAGGAATTTATCCATCTCCTCTTGGTTTTTTAGTTTGTGCACAGAAAGATGTTCATAGTAGCCTTGAATGATCTTTTGTGTTTCTATGGTATTGCTTGTAATATCTCCATTTCCTTTCTAATTGAGCTTGCTTGGATCTTCTCTCTTCTTCTTTTGGTTAATCTCGCTAATGGTCTATTGATTTTATTTTTTCAAAGCAGCAGCTTGTCGTTTCAGTTAGGTTTTGTATTGTTGTTGTTGTTTCCATTTCATTTAGTTCTACTCTGATTTTTGTTATTTCTCTTGTTCTGCTAGATTTGGCTTTGGTTCTTGTTTCTCTAGCTCCTTGAGGTGTGACCTTAGAATGCCTATTTATGTTCTTTCAGACTTTTTGACTTTGACATTTAATGCTATGAACTTTCCTCTTAGCACCGCCTTGGCTGTAGTATCCCCGAGGTTTTGATAGGTTGTGTCACTATTGTTACTCAGTTGTAAGAATTTTTTAATTTCCATCTCGATTTCATTGTTGACCCAATGATCGTTCAGGAGCAGGTTATTTAATTTCCATGTATTTGCATGGTTTTGAGGTTTCCTTTTGGAGTTGATTTCCAATTTTTTTTCTACTGTGGTCCGAGAGAGTACTTGGTATAATTTTGATTTTCTTAAATTTGTTGAGACTTGTTTTGTGGCCTGTCATATGGTCTATCTTGGAGAATGTTCCATGTGCTGATGAATAGAATTATATTCTGCAGTTGTTGGAATGTAGAATGTTCTGTGAATATTTGTTAAATCTATTAGTTCTAGGGTATAATTAAAGTCCATTGTCTCTTCATTGACTTTCTGTCTTGATGACCTGTCTAGTGCTATCAGTGGAGTATTAAAGTCCTCAACTATTATTGTGTTGCAGTCTGTCTGATTTCTTAGGTCTAGTAGTAATTATCTTATAAATTTGGGAGCTCCAGTGTTAAGTGTATATATGTATATATTTAGGACTGTGATATTTTCCTGTTGGACTAGTCCTTTTATCATTATATAATATCCCTCTGTCTTTTTTAACTGCTTTTGCTTCAAAGTTTGTTTTGTCTGTTATACGAATAGCTATTCCTGCTTGCTTTTGGTGTCAATTTGCATGTAATATCTTTTTCCATGCCTTTATCTTCAGTTTATGTGAGTCCTTATGTGTCAGGTGAGTCTTTTTTAGACACCAGATACATGGTTGGTGAATTTTTATTCATTCTGCCATTATGTATCTTTTAAGTGAAACATTTAGGCCACTTACATTCAATGTTTGTATTGAGATGTGAGGTACTACACTATTCATTGTGCTGTATGTTGCCTGAATACATTTCTGTTTTGTTTTGTTTTCATTGTGTTGCTGTTTTATAGGTCCTGTGAGATTCATGCTTTAAGGAGATTCTATTTTGGTGTATTTCAAGGATTTGTTTCAATATTTAGAGCTTCTTTTAGCAGTTCTTGTAGTGCCAGCTTGGTAGTGGCAAATTCTCTCAGCATTTGTTGTCTAAAAAAAACTGTTGCTTTCCTTCATTTGTGAAGCTTAGTTTCATTGGATACAAATTCTTGGATGATAACTGTTTTGCTTAAGGAGGCTAAAGATAGGACCCCAATCCCTTCCAGTTTGTCGGGTTTCTGCTGAGAAATCTACTGTCAATCTGATAGATTTTCCTTTATAAGTTACCTGATGCTTTTGCCTCACAACTCTTATGATTCTTTCCTTTGCCTTGACTTTAGATAACCTGATGACTATGTGCCTAGGCAATGATCTTTTTGTGATAAATTTCCCAGGTGCTCTTTGAGCTTCTTGTATTTTGATGTTTAGATCTCTAGCAAGGCCAGGGAAGTTTTCCTCAATTATTCCATCAAATATATTTTCCATACTTTTAGATTTCTCTTCTTCCTCAGGAACACCAATTATTCTTAGGTTTGCTCATTTAACATAATACCAAACTTCTTGGAGGCTTTGTTCATTTTCTTTAATTCTTTTTTCTTTGTCTTTGTTGGATTGAGTTAATTCAAAAGCCTTGTTTTCAAGCTCTGAAGTTCTTTCATCTATTGTTCAATTCTATTGCTGAGACTTTCCAGCAATAGAATTGCGTTTTGCATTTTGCAGTTATCTAAGTGTGCATTTTGCCATTATCTAAGTGTGCCCTTCATTTCCAAATGTTGTGATTATTTTTTATTTATGCTATTTCATTGGAAATTTTTCCATTTATATCCTATATCTTCTTTTTGTTTGTTTGTTTGTTTTATTTGTCTTTAAGTTGGACTTCGCCTTTCTCTGGCGCCTCCTTGATTGGCTTAATAGTCAACCTTCTGAATTCTTTTTCTGGCAATTTAGAGATTTCACTGGTTTGGGTCCATTGTTGGTGAGCTAGTGTGATCTTTTGGTGGTGTTAAAGAACCTTGTTTTGCCATGTTACCAGAATTGTTTTCTGGTTCCTTCTCATTCGTGTAGACTATGTCAGAAGGAAGATCTGGGACTCAAGGGCTGCTGTTCAGATTCTTTTGTTCTACTGGGTGCTCCCTTGATATGGGGCCTTCCCCTTTCCCCTAGGGATGGGGCTTCCTGAGAGCCAAGCTTCCGGGACTGTTATTTCTCTTCTGGGTCTAGCCACCCAGCAGAACTACTAGGCTCTAGGCTGGTACTGGGGAGGTCTACAAAGAGTCTGTGATGTGATCCATCTTCAGGTCTCTCAGAGGTGGAGACCAGCACCTGCTCTGGTGGAGGTAGCAGGGGATTGAAGCGGACTCTGTGAGGGTCCTTGGTTGTATTTTTGTTAAGGTCATTGGTTTTGTGTTGGTTACCCTCTAGCAACTGGGTGGTGCTTTCAAGAGCACATCAGCTGTGACAGTATAGGGAGAATCAAGCAGTAGGTGGGAACATAGAGCTCCCAAGGGATTGTCTTTTGTTTTTGGCTACCAGGGTGGGTAGAGAAAAAACATCAGGTGGGGGCAGGGTTAGGCATGTCTTACCTTAGAGTCTCATTGGGTGGGGCTTGCTGCAGCTGCTGTGGGGTTGGGTGTGTGGTTCCTAGGCCAATGGAGTTATGTTCCTAGGGGGATTATGACTGGCTCTGTTGAATCACACAGGTTACCAAGGAAGTAGTGGAAAGCCAGCAGCCACAGGCCTCACCCAGCTCCCATGAAGCCCACAGCTCAAAATGCCAGTCTCACTCCCACTGTGTCCCCACAACAGCACTGAATTTATTTCCAGGCAGCCAGTGAGCAGGGCTGAGAACCTGCCCCCACTACAAGCCTCCCAGCTGAGAAGGCATGAGGACTCACAGTTCCTCAGCTATCCCACAGAGCCTGCAGTAGCAATCTACCTTCTTCAAAGGGTCTGTGGATTCTCTGAGCTTTCCTGGTATGTTCTTGTGGTAGTTCTTGTAGCAAAGTACATGATGTAGGTCTCCACATGCTGCTCTGTCTGTCCATGTGGGAGCCGCAAGTTAGGCCTGACTCTTATCTGTCATTTTCTCTGAAGTCTCCTATTTTTCTTTCTTTCTTTCTTTCTTTCTTTCTT
>NW_026652286.1:77429562-77553911 GCF_009828535.3 Hylobates moloch | reverse complement strand
TCTTTCTTTCTTTCTTTCTTTCTTTCTTTCTTTCTTTCTTTCTTTCTCTTTCTTTCTTTCTTTCCTTCCTTCCTTCCTTTCCTTCCTTTCTTTCTTTCCTTCTTTCTTTCTTTCTCTTTCTTTTTCTTCTTTCTTCCTTTCTTTTCTTCTCTCTCTTTCTCACTTTCTTTCTTTTCTTCTTTCTTTCTTTCTTTTACTTTTTTTAAAATTTAAGTTCTGGGATACATGTGCTGAATGTGCAGGTTTGTTACATAGGTATACATGTGCCATGGTGGTTTGCTGCACCCATCGACCCGTCATCTAGGTTTTAAGCCCCGTGTGCATTAGGTATTTGTCCTAATGCTCTTCCCCAGCTTAGCCCCCACCCCCGGACAGGCCCTGGTATGTGATGTTCCCCTCCCTGTGTCTATATGTTCTCATTGTTCAGCTCCCACTTATGAGTGAGAATATATGGTGTTTGGTTTTCTGTTCCTGTGTTAGTGTGCTGATTTCCAGCTTCATCCATGTCCCTGCAAAGGACATGAACTTATTCTTTTATATGACTGCATAGTATTCCATGGTGTATATGTGCCACATTTTCTTCCAGTCTATCACTGATGGGCATTTAGGTTGATATGATTATGAATATGTTTAACTTTTACTTTTGTCCAGAAAGAGGTTTATTTTCTTAGAATGTATTACTAAAAAGTAGAATTACTGGATCCATACATTTAAAATGTTTGATAAATTATTGCCAAAATTTTATGCCAGATTGTATGCATAGAAGAAATTCAAGATAATGACTGGTAGGTAGAGGAATTTTTTTTTTAAATCATTACTGATATAATAGGTAAAAATAGTCAGTTTCATTGACATGTCTTTTGTTATTGACATTATTTGACATTCTAACCACTTTATTTGCTGTGTTTTGGTGAACTATTTATTTTTTTAATTTTATTTCAAATGTTATATGTGTTTTCCTTATCAATTTGTATAAATCCTTTATATATGACAATGTATTAGCTCATATACCATTAGGTCATATAATATTTTTAGTTAGTTCTTTGACATTATATTTTATGTATGATATGTGATGTGGAATACTCACATTTTTAATAGAATCCATTTATATTTTCTTCTGTGTTTGTTTTTATATTTTCAAGCTTAAATATTGTATCACCACCTATAATTTCTTACAATTATATTAAATATATATTTAAATATCTTATTCTTTAAATTTTATGAATTCATTCTCTAAACAATATGATTTTTCAGTGAAATGTGAGATGAGGATATTATTGATTTTTTCCAATGAATTACCAGTTGTCAATGATACACCACTTGAATCATATATATAATCATATATATAACCATATATAATCATATATAATCATATATAACCATATATAATCATATATCATCATATATATAATCATATATATATACCAATTGTAACATTGTTTTTAATATTAATTTAGAATGTGTTATGGAATGGGTGTCTTGGAGGATATTTAAGAAAAATACTGGACATTGGTATCTACTTTAGAGAAACTTTTACTATGAGGGATTGAAACTCACTCAAACTAGCTTAAAGAAAAAGTTTTGACATAAGCATACAACAGGTAATCTCATATTCCTCCATTATAAAAAGCAAACCACAATTAGGTCTCTGGAGATACAGTCTAGAACATTGAAAATCAGGTAATCATTCTCATTGATTAGCATCTTCATTGTGTAATGACTCCTTTTGAATCATAAATTTTCAGATTACTAATTATGGTACTTTTAATAAATTAACTTATCTGACCCAGTTTCCAGGTATGAAGTGGGTGTACTAGTATCTGACTCATATTGAGCAGGTGTAATATTATGTGCATGTAGCACCTCCCTGTTGCACTGCCTGCCACACAGTGGGCAATTGTTCATGGTAGAGATAATTATCTCTACCATGTGTTACATTCACTGATTCATCTTTCAGGACTTATGCTGTATTACATTGCTAATTACTGTTTGATTATCCTCTTTAGCTCTTTCTTGTTCTTACTGTCTTTATTCACATACTGTGTGTGTTTCCAGGTAAATTTTATAATGACTGTATAAGTTTTCTGATAATTAAAATAGGGTTCTAATGGAATATAAATGTGTACATTTGTTTATCTAGAGCTACGGTTTTCACATTTATTGTCATGCATTTTTTAATTTTTGAGCAAATGTTTATATTTTTCTTTGTATAACTTCCTTAAATTTCTGAATCAGGATATACCTAGACAGTTTGTATTTTGTTACTATTTTGAATAAGAATGTTTTTCCTTCAACATTTCTAACTGATCAATGCTGTGGATGTAAAGGAAAAAAAAATGACAGATTCCTTAGATTCTTAAATATATATGTCCGTTTTCATGCTGCTGATCAAGACATACCCAAGACTGGGGAATTAACCACAGAAAGAGGTTTAACGGACTTACAGTTCCACATGGCTGGGGAGGCCTCACCATCATGGCAGAAGGCAAGGGGGAGCCAGTCATTTCTTACGTGGATGCGGGCAGGCAAAGAGAGAGCTTGTGCAGGGAACTCCTCTTTAAAAAACCATCAGATTTCATGAGACTCATTCACTATCATGAGAACAGCACAGGAAAGACCCACCCCCATGATTTAACCACTTCCCACCAGGTTCCTCCCATGACACGTGGGAACTGCGGGAGTTACAATTCAAGATAAGATTTAGGTGGGAACACAGGATAACCATATCAATGTGTAAATATTTATATATATACATATATACAGTTTTTGTAAATATCAAATTATATATCCATATTAGCAGCTTTATTGAAAATTCAATTCATGGATCTAGATAATTTTTTGTTTTATCCTTTGAAAATTAATTACTAAAATTTTATTATCCGCAAATTCTAGATTTGTTTCTTTCTCACCAATATCCACAGTTTTTATTTTATTTTCATACAGTTTTATATTTATTATATGTCTAGATAATATAGTCAATTAAAATAATGATAACAAATATTCTTAATTATTATCTTAATAGGAATTCTTCCAGTTTCCTGATTAAATATATTTCCTGTTGATTTTTAGCAAGCTTTTATATAATGAAATGTATGTTTACATTGCTATTTTTCATATGATTCATCTCTCAGTGTTATTTGAGGTCTTCATGTAGAATAGATAGAAGAAATCAAAAGTATAATCTTTGTATTTAGAATGCTTATATGATCATACTTGCCAGTGGTCTAATATGAAGCAGTGATTGCTTTCTTAGTATGACATCTTTGTAATGTAGGTTTATTTATTTCTCCTACACTTAAAATAATTTTGCTAATAGTTGATTTTGAAATCCCATATTTATATTTATAGATGGGATTCTCATCTTTCTTGATTTATTTTTCATTATTTCATAGGATATTTTTAATAATACAGTATTTTTAGGGAACTACAAATGATATTTTTAAATAAACCAATAATACTTGAACATGTTTTATACCTGAGTTCACCTATAAGTTAACCTATAAGCACATATAAAGGCCAGCCTAAGTTTAATCCTTAATAGTTACTATTAAAAACTATCAAAATGATGTAAATTTTTAAAATAAATTACCAATATATGTTTGCACGTGTGTAGTGATTATTTTAACTTTTCATCTAGATGAAGGCTTAGTTACGCAAAACTAAAAACTCTTTATTTTGTTTTAATCTTGAGAACATTGGCAATTTTGTAAAATTATCCAAACAGAACTAAAAATTATAAAGAGGGAAGTGAAAATCATCTACGTTCCACAAGATGCCATATGTTCTCTCATTTTCACCTTTCTGTCTTTCTTTGTCTCCTCACATACAAAGACATATACAATTAGAAGCATACTGTACAAGCCACTCTATGACCTGCTTTTTAATTTTTCTTAAAAATAATCACCTAGAATTAAATTGAGTAACAGATATGTGAAGAATAGGTGACATAAATGGAATAAATTCAGAAGCCTTGGGGATGACAATCTATGGTACAACTTGAGGGTGCCATACTTACATAATTTTCTGAATTTTCTCATCCCCTCTCTGTCCCACCTGCCCACTGCCACCAGCTGTCTTTTCTGTCACTCCTCTGTGAGTGCCTGCCTTTCAAAGGTCACCTCTTGGTTCAAGGTGGCTACTGGAACTACTGCCATTACTACTATTAAATACTCCAGCCAACAAGGAGGAAGAGAGGAAAAAAACACATTTGCCCTCCCTCTCAGGGAATCATTTATGCTTATAAGCCATTAAGCAGAATTTAGTAACAGAGGCCGGGCGCGGTGGCTCACGCTTGTAATCCCAGCACTTTGGGAGGCCGAGGCGAGCGGATCACGAGGTCAGGAGATCGAGACCACAGTGAAACCCCGTCTCTACTAAGAATACAAAAAAAAATTAGCCGGGCGTGGTGGCGGGCGCCTGTAGTCCCAGCTACTCAGAGAGGCTGAGGCGGGAGAATGGCATGAACCCGGAGGCGGAGCTTGCAGTGAGCCAAAATCGCGCCACTGCACTCCAGCCTGGGTGACAGAGCGAGACTCCGTCTCCAAAAAAAAAAAAAAAAAAAAAAAAAAAAATTTAGTAACAGAGCAACCCTTAGCAATGAGATGAAAAGTAACATATTAATTGCATGTTACCACATGACTAGCTAAATACTGGGGATTCTATTAGGAAAGGAAAAAACAATATTGGGTCTCAACTGGCTGCCTCTGCTGTGCATTGTTTCCACATTTAATAGCTACCCAATATTCCTTTTAATAGGTCTACTAGAATTTATTTTATGAATTTAGGTAATTTCTAAATTTGTTATCTTAAGAATTTCTGTAATAAAAATTCCCTTGTAGATATGTCTTTAAGTTTCTGTCTGATAAAATTATTGGAATAAACTCTCAGAACTGAAATAACAGAGTCAAAAGCATTAAATTTTAACTTTTCTATGTAAGGTATTGTTAACAGAATTGTCCAAATGGGCACTATCTGTGAGCAGAAGTGACAGGGCCCATTTATCTATAGTTTCACTAATGTGAATATATAGTTAATCTTTTTCATTTGTCAAGCCACAAACAAAATCACTTTAAATTTTAGTTATTTCCTTTATAAATTGGTTAAGCATCTTTCCATATGCATATTGGTCACTATATACAAGTTACATGTTAGCTGGTGTCTCCTATTGCCCACAGGTTCTACACATGTTTGCTTTGCACTTAAAGGAACTATCTTCTGGGCTACCTCTCCAAATTCAAACCCCACCAAGCTTTTCCTCTTACCTGCTAGGCACAGTCTCACTTTAGAATTTGCTACCATTACCATCACTGCCCAAAATAATACCCCTTCTCATCACCATACTCATATGATGTGCCACTGCACTTATTTCAGCCCTTATTGGCAAAATCTAATAAAAAGCTATCCGACCAAGGAAAAGTAGGGTTTGCAGAATTCCAAACCTGAGATCATAGAGCAAAGTATGAAAGGGTGAAATTAGAGTTGATAAATAATTGTTTAATGACTGGTACATTGCACTGCTGTGTCCTATGTAACTTATCAAAATCATTCTGTTCTTCTTAGTGTTACAGTAGCATTGCCACAAAAGCAGAATCAGATTGTTTGTACCTGTATCATTCAGAATTTGATCAGAGAAGCAGAATCTTCTGGAAGCTGTTTCAATGGTCTATGTGAAGCTGATGCTTCTTTGTGTATGACTGGAGCCTGTAGGGTACCTGACAGGGCAAGCAAGAGGTGAGTGAAAATAGACTTGATGGGAAGGAAGCAAGACAACCTAAAACCTGTATGAATCAGCTAAAAACCAAAAGACTGGACTAAACTCATTCCAGTCTCTCACTGTTGCTACACTTCCAACTTTGGAGATGGGTGTGTTCGGCAGAAGGAGCTAATGTTAAACTCATACCTGGATCTAAGTAATCATCTGGTTGAAGAATTGAGGAAGCCGAAGGAGAAAACTGACTGGACCCGCAGGAACTGTGGGCTTGGCTGTTTCTCCAGCCAACCACAAGAGTGGCGACAGACCTAACTTGCAACGTGGCTCGTGTTTTTCACCAGCCTTCTATGTCTAATAAAATATGGCTGCTGCTTTACTCTCATCTTCCAAATCTCAGGAAAAAATAGCTCCTGTGGCCTAAGCTAACCTGGAACTACATACGGAGGGAAATTCTGAGAAACTTAGTTTCAGCTTAGTTAAGTTGACACAATACAAAACTAAAACATTGGCCTGCATGTAGCACACTATAAATATGTACATATAAGTAGTCATATATATTGATCCACTGACTTCTCTTATCACTTCTACATTATCTTCTTAGATGAAATCATGTTATTTCATTGTATTCAATGTCATCTATATGTTGCTATATTCCCAACTTTGTATATACTCAATAGATTTGTCTTCTAAGTTTCACATCAATATTTAACAAATTGACAACTGGTATATTTTTGGGACATAATTCCAAAACTGGATTTATATTTGTCACGTCCTTCTACTCCTCAATTAACTCTTCTTTCATTTTTCCCACACTTCTTAGTGAGTGATACTTAAACAGAACCAAAAAACTTGGAGTTATCCTTGATATCTTTTTCTCCTGCAAATCCCACATAAAATCAGTCACCTAGTTCTGCTAATTTTCTCTCAGTTTCATCCATTTTTCCACATCCTGTGTGGTAGGCCCAGGCTAAGGCAAAAATCATCTCTCAATTGAACTATGACAAATGTCTCTTAATTCCTTTAAAAAATGCAAACTCTCTTTTGTCGGTCTGGAAAAATATTGGGGAATACGATGAACAAATTTTGCGATTATAACAGTAATCAAATTCGAAGAATTGGCTAATGGCATTATGTAATAGGATTTTGCTGTACTGTTGAGAATATTCAGTTCTGCTATAGAAGATAAAAAAAACAAATAGGATGGATGGAATTCATAAACAGTGCTAAACATGGACAATACTATGCTAGAAAATAAGCATGTGAGATATAGGCAAAACCCACAGGATAGGTTTATTATATACAATGAAAAAGAAGTAATTTGTGAGACATAGGTAGAATTCAGATGATTTGGTAAAACAGATACTAAGTTAGTAACCTGTATGACAACCAGAGATAGAATAAATAGAAAATGTGATGGAACAAAAATATGCTGCTTAGATGCAAAGGATGAAAAGACCCACATCTTGAGGATGCCACTTCTTCTTGACCAAGAACTTTATTAAACCTCAATTAGCCACCACTTGTTGACACACAGCATGGTTCTATTCTAGTCCTACCCAAGAAGTTCAAATAAGACACCCAGTTTGGTTCTGTTCTGGTCCTGCCCCAAAAGTGCAAATAAAACCAAAGTCTGTTCAACAAATGAATTGATGCTACTCTTGCATCAAGCACACTTTTCCTGCATCTCTCTGAAAGAGGAGGTTTGTGTCCTTGGCTCAGGATATCTTCCCCTGGGGCCCTTCTCTGTTTAGACATTAACTCTGGCTCTCATCATTGAACCAGCACCTGTGAAGGCTGATGTTTCAAAAGAGAAGCAAGATTTATGCACATTGTGAAACCTAGGACTCAGGGAATGTAGTCCTTTCACACTGTTTGCACCTATCTAAGTGAATTACCTTACCCCATTTCATTCTCCTTGTTTTTTGCTCAGTATTTTAATCAATTTAATAAGCCATGTGGTTTGGTCATTTTAATTTGGTCTGAAAACCTTTCTGTTCCTTGACCTCTGGGATAGCTTGCCAGTCAGTGCTTCCACTGCATCAAGGTAATTTCCCACATATTGCATTCTCAGCTAATGTAGTGTCTTTCTGGATTGAAAGAAGACTTGGGAAGGAGGCAAATGCTTCTCAGCATCATAATATTAAGGCTATTATTTTTCAAGTCAGGTCAAAGTCAAATTGATGGGATAAATTTATATTCCTTAATGAGACTAAACTATGTGTGCTTTAGAGAAAATGTAATATACTTGTAACTGGTGTATCTGCCTTTAAGTAATTTAGGAAGAAATCCATCTTTAATCTTTACTGTTGGAGAGAATAAGGAAGATTCCCCAACCCAAGGGAATAGATTCCGCAGATTTCATCAGTGTTAGCATAGTCTTGGCAGAAGAAGAAAGTCTAAGGCACCAGACTTTGAATAATTCAAGAAGGAAAAGAGAAATGAGGACTTTTATGATAGTTTAAGTTTCTAAAGAAAGGCAAGTAGAAATGTTGTTATTGAAAGTGGACCTCTGGAAGAAGACATGGATTTTGAAGACAAACTGAAATATTAAAAGTAATTGAAACTTAGATTCTCAAACTAGTGCCTATATCAGCAAGCACATACACTCCCCCCCCACCCCACCCCCACACACACACTGAGGCATGAAAACAGGAAGTCACACTTTTTTCCTTCCCTTCTGTCTTATTTTCGTTTTACTTTCATACCCCTTGATTCTCAGAACTGCTTAATCCTTTTCTGGAATTCAGTGTATCTTTGGTCTGAAATGGCAATTCTCAGCAAAATAACATTCTTATTTTCTGATTATTTCAGAACTAGAAAAGCAAAGTGGTGGCCTTCCGAGATTTAAGAAAAAATCATATTGTTTATTTCTAGTCTCATGCACTCAACCAATCACTCAACTCAACACTTCTGACACTAGATGTATGGGGGTCTTTCCCCACACACCAAATAATTCTCCGGCAGACACTAGCTGGGTTGCCTATAATTCAATTTAATTCTGACACTATCTAGATAGATAATGGGATCTGGATAGTGTCTGATAAGGTTTGGCTGTGTTCCCATGCAAATCTCGTCTTGAATTGTAGTTCCCATAATTTCCACGTGTCATGCGAGAAACCTGATGCGAGGTAATTGAATCATGGGGGCTATTTTACCCATGCTATTCTTGTGATAGTAAGTTCTCATGAGATCTGATGGTTTATAAGGGGCTTCTCCCTTTGCTCGGTTCTCATTCTCTCTCCTGCTGCCATGTGAAAAAAGACATGTTTGCTTCCCTTTCTGCCATGATTGTAAGTTGTCTGAGGCCTCCCCAGAGATGCTAAACTGTGAGTCAATTAAACCTCCTTCCTTTATAAATTACCCAGTCTTGGGTATGTCTTTATTAGCAGTGTGAGAATGGACTAATATTGTGTCAGATCCCACAAGTTAAAGGCTTATTCCCATAAAAATTTCCCCCACTTCAAAGGCCAATTGCAAGTAGTAGGTTATCAACAATACTTCCTACTAACCAGCTATAAATCATGTTTTGCATTAGTGGCTCACAGAAGTCAGAGAAACAGTTTACTTAGTGGCTTATTAGTTAAAGATATAACCAAGGATACAGATGAACAGCCAGAGGAAGAGGTACATAGGGTGAGGTCTGGAAGGATAGCTTCTGTCCCTATGGAGTTGAGGTGCACCATCCTCCCAGCACTCAGATGTGTTCACCAACTTAGAAGCTCCTGAACCCCATAGTTCAAAGATTTTTATGGAGGCTTCATCATGTAGCCATGACTGATTATAAACTCCATTTGCAGCCCTTCTATTCTCTTTGAGGAATGGGGGGGTGGGGATGAGAGCTCCAAGCATATAACCACGGTTTAGTCTTTCTGGTGACCAGCCCCATCCTAAAACCCACCAAGTCACCTCATTACAACCAAACATACTTCTATCACCCAGGAAATTCAAAAGGATTTATGACCTTCAAGTGCCAGGACCCTACATCAAAGACCAAATATTAGAACAAAAGATTAACCTACCACCTTTATCTACAGTGTTACTAGGAGCTTTGTCTCAGGAATCAGGGCAGAGACTAAACATTAGAACAAAAGATTCTTTTAGCACCCCTATTGCTCAGAAAATTACAATAGTTTCAGGAGTTCTGTGCTAGGGACTGGGGTTAGAGACCAATATGTGTATTTCTTATTATTTCACTGATCTTCTTCCCTGTCTGAAGAAAAGTACAGAAAAGAAGATGTTCCCTGAGCATGAGAAAACAGGAGACCAATTTTCCTAATTTTTATTCATTGGGCAGCAAGTGATATCTTCACAGGATAACAAGTGGCAGAAAGGAGAGAGTCTGCTAAAGTAATATTAGATATCCCCATCTCTTTTGCATCCTCACCAACCCCACTCCTGCCTCTGATTCATTCTCAAAAGAATAGCCTGAGTGGTCTTACAAAATACAAATCTTAAAAAAAAAAATCCTTAACAAACCTTTCTGATGCTGCTAACTTCGTTTTATATCATTTGTTTTCTCTGAACCACATGCAGACAAGCAGTTTCTCACCTAAGGGCCTCAGGGCCTCCAGGCATTCACATGTTGTTTTTTTCTGCTTGTAATACAGTAATTTTCCTTTCATTGTCCATTGGGCTAATTCATATGCCTTCTTCAGCCATCATCTTAAGAGGCACTTCCTCACAGAGGACTTCTCTGATCCCCAGTCTAAACTGGATATCCTGTTATTTACTGGCATAAAAATGAGATTTTAAAAAAATCCTTCAATGTACTTGTCACAAATTGTAATTATATATTTACCATTTTTTTTTGTTTAATGTCTATCCTTTCCTAAAACTATAAGCATTTATTAGGGTAAATGATCCCCTTTTTATTCTCATCTGCACAGAACCTACCAAAGTATATAAAATAGAATTCGTGCTCAGAAATACTTATGGAATGTAATAAATTCTCAAATAAAGTGTATGTTCCCAAAATGTATATGGATTCATCATGTTAAATATACCAGAGATTAGGCTAGATGGGAAAGAAATCAAATCATTTATAGACAAGAATTTAAATATCTTTTAGGATTCAAGTTCAAAGTGTTTTATTGTCATGGCAAAAGAGTAAATGACCATGATTAGATGCATTTACTCCATTATATTTTCAAGAGTGCTAAACATTAATCAGAACTTCCAAATAATCATGTTTCTCTCCCTTCTGTTTAATTGTGAAGAAACTAAGAAGTCCACACCCTATTCAGATAGTTAGAAATAAGCAAAACTCCTTTACCATTAAGTTGGTGTCCTAATAGGATTTTGAATATCTTTTGCCTGAAAGTGAGGCACTCTCCCATAATAGCACCCTTGCCCCAGTTGCATTCACAGACTCTAATATGGTAAAATTATTTCATAGCAGAGAAGAGCATGAATACGATAGTCCCCCCTTATCCGTGTTTTGTCTTCTGTGGTTTCATTTACCTGTAGTCAATTATGGTCTGAATATTACAGGATTTTGAGAAGGAGAGAAAGACCATATCTATGTAACATTTTTACAGTATCTTGTTATATTTTTTATTTTACTATTAGATATTATTATCAGTCTCTTACTATACCTAATTAATAAATTAAACTTTATCATAGTATATGTATAGGAACAAGCACCGTATATTTAGTGTTCAGTACTATCACAGATTTCAGGCATGCACTGACAATCGTGGAACATGTCCCCCAAGAAAGATAACAGGGAAAACTGTGTTTTCTAAGCATATGCCCCTCCAAAAAGACGAAGAAGAGGCCAAACTGATTATACGCAACATATCCTTATTTCACAGATTAGATAACTTGCTTTCTTTCCCATTATGAGGAGTGAAAAGAAGGAGAGGAGAGAGTGCAGAAGGCCTCCTCCGAGTGTGGCTCTGTCTGGGTAGTAGGACTGATGCCTTCTTTGTAGGCCGAGTTACAAATTCAGGAAGAAGGAGACCATGGTTTTGCCAACTTTCTTCTCTTTTCCTAGATATTTTCTCCTCCTCAGTTTATAGTTTAAACACTTCTTCCTATGAAAGAAGTGACATAGGAAAGTCTATGTCACTTCACCTAAATCCACAAATTGCTACCCACTACCATTTACAAAGAAAGTAAATGAGAAAAACGTAACTTTTAAAATCTAAAGGATTGTAAATTATACGAAGAAGAAAAAAATTGCATAACACTCTATACACAGAATTAAGAAAAGTAAAATAATGGCATTCAAACATTTTATCCAATTTTATAATATTAAAGGAAAACATAAAGAAGCAAAAAACCAATACAAGCAGCTTCGTTATGTTTAAGAAAGTAAGTGTGTGTGTATGTGTGTGTGTGTGCGTGTGTGTGTACAGCAAGGTTTCTGATTTAGCAAATACTAAGAAAAGCAAGTTAGTCTTTCATTCTTTTTTAAACAATACCATCACGAAACTCTTGTTTTTCATCCCAGTTATCAACAGCTTGAAAGTAGCTATGTTTGAACCTGGACCATTCTCCAGCTCTTTTTGTTTGTATTATTCATGCCTACCTAAAGGGGGAGCACAGGTCAGAGGACACGTCCTGCTCCCAGGCCATACCCACTCCCAGCTGCACCCTTACCTATGGCCTCGCATGGTGATGATGCCATTCTCAGTAGAGAAGGCGTCTAAGGGCCACTCTTGGATGTTCCAGCTCCAGACTTTGGTAGGATTGGACAGGAAGTTATCAATGGCAAAGCCAGGGGCACAAGGAACCTGAAGCTCCCAGCTCTTGAAAGTATCTGGTTAGATAGTCAGAAAGAAGCCCAGCCGAGGGAGCAAGCTGTCGCAGGAAAAAGAAGAGTGCACTGATTGGTTAACAAGCTAAAATTAATACTGAAAGATTCAGTGTGTATTAGGCCTTTTTTATGTTGCTATAAAGAAATATCTGAGGCTAGGTAATTTGTAAAGAAAAGAGGTTGAGTTGGCTCACACTTCGGCAGGGTGTACAGGAACCATAGTGCTGGCATTTTCTTCTGATGAGGGTTTCAGGAAGCTTAAAATCATGGTGGAAGGCGAAGCAGGAGCAAGCATGTCACATGGCAAAGGTAGGAGTAAACCAGCGAAGGGCAAGGTGCCATACACTTAAACTACCAGATCTCATGAGAACTCAGGGCAATAACTCACTTATTATGAAGGAATGATGCTAAATTGTTCCTATGGGATCTGACCCCCATAATCCAATTACCTCCTACCAGGCTCCGCCTTCAACACTAGGAATCACATTTTAACATGGGTTCATGTCCTTTGTAGGGACATGGATGAAGCTGGAAACCATCATTCTCAGCAAACTATCACAAGGACAAAAAACCAAACACTGCATGTTCTCACTCATAGGAGGGAACTGAACAATGAGAACACTTGGACACAGGAAGGGGAACATCAGACACTGGGGCCTGTTGTGGGGTGGCGGGAGGCGGGAGGGATAGCTTTAGGAGATATACCTAATGTAAATGACAAGTTAGTGGGTACAGCACACCAACATGGCACATGTATACATATGTAACAAACCTGCACGTTGTGCACATGTATCCTGGAACTTAAAGTATAATAAAAAAAATAAAGAAATTTGGAGGGGACAAACATCCAAACCATATTAATTTATACACACACACACACACACACACACACACACACACACACACACACATATATATAAAATGGTATATAAGACTGAGAGATCCATGCAAAAGCTGGTATAGCCATATATATCTTAGATGAGAAACGGATTGAAAGTGAAGGGGGAGACCAGAAAATAGAGGCCATATGGGACCTAAACTTTTTAACTTGTGAAGGTTGCTAATTTTCTGCCCAGGGAAATGTCCTAAAAGGGGTCAACTGATAACCTTTTATTAGTTAAACTAGGTTCTAATACAACAACAACAAAAAAGTTTTCACTTGTTGACCAAAGTATCAGGTATCAATGCTGAATTACACACTGTATCAACAGCAACAAAGACAAGTTATGGGGAAGGAGCTTTGCACATTGACACAGACTGAGGAGGAGATCCTGTGCCCCAGTGTCCTTTCTAATCCTAGATTACAGCAAGGAAGTATGACCAGAGCATCCTGCACTTCCACACATGGCCTAGTTCCACTTTTGGGTTTGTGTGTTTGCATGGGCATGCGCACCTGTATTAAAATTTACATAACCTAGAATTCACTCTTTATCCATGTTAAAGTGCACAAGTCAGGGAGTTTTAGTTTATTTACAATGTTGGACAACCTTTATCACTATCTGATTTCAGAATATTTTCATCACATGAAAAGAAAATGCCTTGCCCCTTAAGCATTTGCAACCTGTTTTTTCCCTCCTTACAACCTTTGGCCACTAATTTTCTTTTGGTCTCTATGGATTTTTCTATTCTAGACGTTTTATGTAAATGGCATCATATAATACATGGCCTTTTTTGTCTCGCTATTTTCACTTACTGTAAGATTTCCAAGGTTCATCCATTTTGTAGCATGTACAAATACTTCATTTCTTTTGATGACTAAATAATATTACACTGTATGCACATATCATAATTTGTTTATCTGTTGATCAATCACTCTTTGGCTATTGTGACTAATTCTACTATGAAGATTTATGTGCAAATGTTTATTTCATTTGAAGTTATGTTTTTATATTGAATATACATGTTCAATTCTCTTAGGAAATACCTAGAAGTGTAAAATCTGGGTCATACGGTAATTCTATGTTTAACTTTTTGATTAGTCTATTGCTTATACCAACTATTATCATTTGCCCCAGGCAGTAGCAACTATTAAATTTGTCTTTAAATGTTTTTGTCGTTAAGTAGCCTCCTCAGACCTGAGAGAGTTCTGAGTTAGGAAAAACAAAGGCAAGCCCTTTGAGCCAGGCTTTCAAGGAGCCATCACACAGGTTAAAATAAACGACCACAATTCTTTGAAAATAAGGCCCACCTTGGACCCTCTCGTGCTAGTTGCTCATACCAGGAATAAAAATTGGGCTTTTCAAGACTATCACCAAGGAAGTAACTGAGGTAAGTTAAAATGCTACAAACATCTCCTACTGAGATTCAGCTGTCTTTTCCTTAAGCATTCTAAAATAGTTCATTCTTACAGTTTTTGTCAGTGTATTTATTAATTATTGGGGAGGCAGATTTTAGAGTTCTTTACTTTGATATTTTTACTGACATTGACTTGCTGTACACATTTTTGTAACTTCCTTTGAGTCTATACTTGCTTTAAAATAAAAAGTTAAAAATCCCCAAATTTTTCATATATATGATAAATATTGAATAAACAATGGGTAATAAGAAATAAAATAATTTTAGTTACGACTCAGTATGTCCCACTAGGCTCACTGAGAGAAGGGAGTCTTTACCTCAACCCAAAAGGATTGATTACAAATCTCTTCTATCCTTTCTCTCCCCTAAACTACATTCCTTACATACACCCTGAAACACAACATTATAATTTCTATTTCTAATAAACTTCAAATCAAAACCACAATGAAAAAAATAAATACCACAAATTAAGAAATAAGAAAAAACTACTATTTAGAAATGATTTGCTTTTGGATCCTTCCAACAATCAAAACAATAAACTAGAAGTATTTTGTCCGTTTTCTCAAAACATTTAATATGGCATTGTAGCATAAATACATTATGTTAATTATTATTAATTTAATATAGATTTATTCTACTTTTTCCTTGATATCATGAGACATGAAGTATCAGTTATTATTTTTAAAGTAGGTGAGCGTGGCTTTAATTCAAGTGCAAAAATTATAGATTTTCATCTCTGCAGATGGTAATAAAAAAGTAGGGCATACATTTTTAAAGGTAAAAATAGGACAGTTTGAACACAGCAGTTAACTCAGCAGCTTATCAGTATGTTTTTATTTTATTTCCTTTTGAAACAACGTTGTTTTCCATATTTGTATGAGAAATATTTAAATTGTAGTTTGTTTAAAGAGGCATTTATTTCAAGTGGGTAGTAAGTGCTGATTCTGCAATTATTGCTAATTAGAGAATTTTCAAATTGCCTGAAGTGTTGAGAGCCTCATCATTTTATCATTATTCCTTTCTACTTTTACTTCAAATTTGTGAACTGAAAAATACACTAAACTAAAATTAAACTTACAAGTACATAATAATATTGCTAAACTTTGTCTTTTAGCCACAATATATTACCATATTATAAACTTTCTGTGTTTACAGTAGAGTTGGTACAAACTCAATAGTGACAGCTTTTATCTCAGTGACTCATCTATGCTAGTTCATTGGAAATATGTAAAGGTTATTTGTGCTACTAAATTTTGCTGTACCCCAAACAAACAAACAAACAAAAAACAGTTTTCACTTCAAATATGAATTTAAAATATATGTTTGAAAATTAAATCACAATCTATATTTTAGCAGGGAGAAGACATTTACTTTAGATAGGACTTTCATTTTTATTTTCACAGATTGTATGTTAATTAAAATAACAGTGACAGTAAATGGTAATAATTATTATTATCCTTTCTGTAACTTCATGGAGAATCACATAAGGAACAGTGGTACTAATGAGGGTCAACTTATGGATAAGTCACATGGTAAAGTGCTTTCCTTAAAATTTCTAAAAATAGGAAAAATAAGTCAAAATGGTTGAATCAAAGATGGGGAATTAATAAAGATTACTGCGTTCTCCCTTAGAGGATCTCTGAGATTTTGTCCTTATTATCACAAGTTGGGCCAGCTCAACTTACATAAAATATAGTCAGATGATATGGCTACTTCATATTTAAAGCCAATCCAATTCTCATATTAGTAAATATCTTTAATTATTTAATTCCCAACATTTTAGTAAATGTAATAAATAGTTCATTTTAATATTAATTCCATTTACTCAGAGAACTGTATGAGATATTGAGGGTTAGGGAAAAGAATAAGAAATGACGTGTCTTATCACATAACATGAAATTTAATGGATTTGTTTATGAAACTACATGAAATTTAAGGTAAACATAAAATTTTATAAGTGAAGGCTGTATGTTAACACCATGGGGCAGGGTTTTTTATTTGTTTGTTTAGTTTTTTAAAAATGCTTTGTTTTCTTCTATGTGTTCGGTACCTGGCATTTAGCAGACACTCAATACATGTTTGTTTAATCAGTGAGGTTTCACGTTGGAAAGAGTTAATTGTATCCATTGAGATTCTTAAAAGACTATTTGGTAAAAGTTTTATTTTCCACATGTCTTATAAAATTAAATTATACTCCCAAATAAAATGTGAAGGCTGGTCAATAATACAGAAAAAGGAGCCACGCTCTTACAAACATCACATAAGGACAAGACACTAAACATAAGTAAGGAAGTACTATGTCACTTTCAATGAGAATTGTAGAAAGCAACAGGAGCTTTTGAATATTGCATGCCATTCCTCCACTTTTCCTGCATTTTCTATTTAATTAGAGCCAGCTGGCCTTTGTATAACTGTTGTGTAACTATTTTGCATAACCACAGATTCTTCTCGTCTGTTATCTCTTGACTACGGTCAGCATTTCTTTGACTTTAAAATTCTAAGACTCCTGCCCATTCAATAGCTTGTTGCATTTTACACCCTTCATTTTCTAATTCTCACACATTTCTAGAACTACTGTTGTGTGACTTCTGTCATAATTACTTCATGGGAAATGCTCTTGACAGGGACACCAATTATTCATAAGCCAAAGTAAAAGAAGTGTTTATTTAACTTGTTTCAAGCAAATATCATTGCAGATGTTTCCCTCCTATAGTCTGTATTCTGAGGCAATTTATTCATAGATTCCTCAAAAGCAGGCTCTTCTCCTGCAACTCACTTTCCATTTGGCTTTCTCAATTCCTCATTTCTAGCCTCACTTGCGATGCTTTACACACTTTATCTGGAATATCTTATTTATTTCTAAGGATTCAGTGTTCATGTATAAGGCTATGACTCCAAAATCTGTATTTCCTGAGCTCTATAACCATAAACCCGACCCTTCATTCAATGTCACCAGTGGATGTATTACACTAACAACATGTTCAAATGTGATGTCAGCCCGTTCCTGTGTAGCTAATTTGTAATGCATATTGATTTCTCCATTTAGTGAAGGGTACTAGCATCCAGCTCATTGTCAAAGCCAGAAACAGGGAGCTCTCCCTGACTTCTCCCTTATTTTGTATATCCACATCAAGTCAACCTGTAAATCCTATATCTCTCAAAACTCCATGATTTTCATCTTCTTTTCTATTTTTTTTCTAGCTTTATTGGGTATAATTGACAAAAAAACTGTATCTATTTAATGTGTACAATAGAATGGTTTGATACAAGTGTACATTATGAAATGATTACCAGAACCAAATTGATTAATATATCCATTATCTAAGATCCTTACCATTGAGTGTGTGGGGGGATGGGGAGAACATTTAAGATCCACTCCTTTAGCAAATTTTACACATATAATACTGTATTAACTATATTCATCAAGTTATAGATTAGATCTCCAGGATTTACTCATCCTGCATAACTGACACTTTGTACCCTATGACCAACATCATTTCATTTTCCTACACCCCAGACCATGAAGACCACCATTCTACTCTGCTTCTGTAAGTTGGACTTTTTTAGTTCCACATATGAGTGCGATCATGCAGTATTTGCTTTTTGCGCCTGGCTTACTTCACCTAACAAAAATGTTCTCCAGGTGCATCCATGCTGTCACAAATGACAAGATTTCCTTGTGTTTAAGATTTCTTTGTGTTTAAGATTAAGCATGTAAAGCATGGTATTCTGTTGTGTTATATATATACACACACACACATATATATATACACACACACATATATATATACACACACACACACACACAAACACACACACACAGCCTATATACAAAGGGTCATTTAACTGGCCAACAAAAGGCATTTTTGACACTCAATGTACATTGACCCAGGTTTCTGTATACATACATACACATTTACACACATGTATATATCTTAGCCATTCTAACAGTTGCAAAGTAATATCTCATTGTGGTTTTAATTTGCATTTCCCTAATTAGTAAGGGTAAGCATTTTTTCATACACCAGTTGTCCATTTGTATGTCTTCTTTTGAAAAATGTCTATTCTGCTCCTTTGCCCATTTTTTAATCAGTGTATTTGCTTTCTTGCTATTGAAATTTTTAAGTTACTTATACATTTTGGATAGTAAACCCTCATCAAACACATGGTTTGCAAATATTTTCTGCAGTTCCATTGATTGTGTTTTCACTCTGTTGTTTCCTTTATTGTGTAGAAGATTTTTGGTTTGATATAATCCCATTTGTCCATTTTCACTTTTGCTGCCTGTGCTTTGAGGTCATATCCAAAAAAACATTTCCCAGATCAATGTCAGGAAGCTTTTTCCCTAAGATTTCTTCTAGTATTGTTACAGTTTTGGGCCTTTAATCCATTTTGCAATGATTTTTTAAATACTGTGTGATAAAGACCCAATTTCATTATTTTTGTATGTGAATATACAGTTTTTCCAGCAGGATTTATTGAAGAGACGATCCTTTCCTCACTGTGTGTTCTTGGTACCTTTGCCAAAAATGAATTAATTATAAATGTGTGGATTTATTTCTAGGCTTTCTGTTTTGTTCCATTAGTGTATATCCCCATATGTACGGCAATACCATGCTGCTTCAATTACTTTAGCTTTGTAGTATATTTAAAAATCAAGCAGTTTGATGTCTCCAGCTTTGTTTTTCTTGCCATTCTTACGACTTTGGCTATTTAGTTTTTTGTGGTTCCATGTGACTTTTAGGATTTGTTATTTTTTTTTATTTCAGTGAAAAATGCCCTTGAAATTTTGATAGAGATTACGTTTCTGGGTAGTATGAACACTTTAACAATATTTATTCCTCTGACCTATGAACAGAGGATATCTTTGCATATATTTTTGTCTTCCTAAATCTTCACCAATATCAGAATTTTCAGTATACAGATATGTCATTCATTTTATTAAATTTATTGTCATGTATTTTATTATTTTTGAGTGGTATTTTCAACGAATTTTTTTCTTAATTTTTTTTTTGGATAGTTTGTTTTTAGTATATAGGAATGCAATTGATTTTTATATGTTGATTTGTATCCTGTGACTTCACTGAATTCATTTATTAGTTCTAACAGTGTTTTGGTGAAGTCTTTAGGATTTTCTTAGTATAAAATCATGTTATCTGCAAACAGAAAAAATTTACTCCATCCTTTCCATTTTGGATGCCTTTTATTTCCTTGTCTTACCTAATTCCTCTAACTAGGACTTCCAGAACAATGTTGAATTGAAGTTGCAAGTGGGGAAATTCTTGTCTTGTTTTTTGATCTTAGAAAAAAAGCTTTCAACATTGAACATTGAGTATGATATTAGCTGTGGGCTTGTTGTGTTGAGGTACATTTCTCCTGTACATAATGTGTTGATAATTTTTAACATGAAAGGATGTTGCTTTTTTTTTTTTTAGTAATTTCTTTTATTTATTTATTTATTTATTTATTTATTTTTTAAATTATACTTTAGGTTTTAGGGTACATGTGCACAATGTGCAGGTTTGTTACATATGTATCCATGTGCCATGTTGATTTCCTGCACCCATTAACTCGTCATTTAGCATTAGGTATATCTCCTAATGCTGTCCCCGCCCCCCCCCCCGACCCCCACCCCACAACAGTCCCCGGAATGTGATGTTCCCCTTCCTGTGTCCATGAGTTCTCATTGTTCAATTCCCACCTATGAGTGAGAACATACGGTGTTTGGTTTTTTGTCCTTGCGATAGTTTACTGAGAATGATTTTTATCAAATACTTTCTCTGCATATATTGAGATGATCATATGATTTTCATCCTTCATTCTCTTAATGTGGTGTATTACATTTATTAATTTGTGTACACTGAACCATCCATGAACGCCAGGAATCAATCCCACTTGATGACAGTATATCAGCCTTTTAATAGTTTGTTGAATTCAGTTTGCTGGTATTCTGTTAAAATTTTTGTATCTATGTTCATGACAAATATTGGCCTGTAAGTATGTTTTTAAATTATTTATCTGTCTGGCTTTAGTATCAGGGTAATACTAGCCTTGTGATATGAGTTTGAAAGTCTTCTTCCCTTTCTTTTTTTTTTTTTTGGAAGACTTTGAAAAAAGATTGATATTAATTCCTTATTAAATATCTGGTAGAATTCATCAGTGAAGCTATCAGGTCCCAGGGAGGGGAAAAAAGAAAAGAAAAGAAAAAAAAAAAAAAAACACCTCAGCTTCCTTCTCAAGCAGGGAAAAGAGGCAGGCAGGTAAAGTCACTCAGCTGTGCTGCTTCATCTGGGATTTAACTGCTTCCTGTTCCTACTTTCAGGACTAATATCTTTCTCTCCTGGCCAGGCTTATTATCCATTTCTGATTTTATTTATTTGTGTCTTCTCTATTTTTTCTTAGTCTAACTAAACGTTTTTAAATTTTACTCGTCTTTTCAACAAACTAGCTATTAGTTTTGTTCATCTTTTGTTTTTATTCTAGTCTCCATTTAACTTATTTCTACTCTAATCTATCTTATTTGCTTCCTTCTGCTAACTTGGGCTTAGTTTGTTTTTCTTTTTTGGTTTCTTCTTTGATCCATTAATTATTCAAGAATGTTCATTCATTTCTACTTATGTATACATTTTCCTATTTTCCATTTTCATTGCCAACATTTCCATTAAAGCTAATATTATTTATCTCAAGAATACTCTCATATATTCTTACTGGACACCCTGTCTCTATATGTTTTTCTGCTTTTATACGCTAATCTTTTTCCACTCTCCTTAGGGTAAAATATTTACTTCCAGATTTGATTATAAAGTCTGTCATAGTCAAGCCATGACTTGCCCAGTCTCTAGCCACACTCTACCTCTTTCTCTATGATCTCGTCACACTCAGTACCCTTCATGTCTTCATTGTTCTTTCTTTTTTGTGTGCATTCAATACATCTCTGTGTGGGATGGCCATTTGATGTGCTTCTCTGCTACCTTTTAGTTTGGATAACTTCTTACTATCATTTTGTTCTTAATGTCAACTTACTATTTCCTGGTAAAAACCTTCTCTGAAACTACAAATTAACCTATAGGGCATTTGGGTGTTAGCACCTGCATGTCCCCTATTATAGCATTTATCACCCTCTGTTTTAATAGTTGCTTACTGGTATATCTGTGGTTATAGTAAAAACACAAGGAAGACAATGTCCATTCCTGCATTCATTACTATTATAACGTCTAGAACAGAATATAGTTTCAATAAACATTTGTTGAACAGATAGATACCTTAGTGACAAATGGATGAATAAATAAATGTTTTCTTTTCATTAATTTGTACAGAATTATCTAAAATACACATATAAGTATACATGTGAGATTAGTGTAATAAGTATTATACTGATTTATGTATTAAAATGAAATTGAAAACCTTATATGTCTGAGGTATTCTTCTATGTGCTGCAGAAAAAAAATGAGAGAGAGGTAATTTATCTCTTCCCAGAATATAAATATTAATTATTAAATGCTGATCAATAACATGCTTATGAAACAGTACATTTTACTCTTCTAAGACTGAGCCAGGAAAAAATTGAATTCCTGAACAGACCAATAACAAACTCCAAAACTCAATTAGTAATAAATAGCTCAGCAAAAAAAGCACAGAACCAGAAAAATTCAGAGATGAATTCTATCAGACATACAAAGAAGAGCTGGTACCATTCCTGCTGAAACTATTCCAAAAAAACTGAGAAGGAAGATTTCCTCCCTAACTCATTTTATGAGGCCAGCATAATACTGATACCAAAACTTGGCCAAGACACACACAAAAAAGAAAACTTCAGGCCAATTTCCTTGATGAACATCAATGCAAAAATCCTCAAAATAATACTGGCAAACTGAATTCAGCAGCATATCAAGAAGCTTATCTACCACAATCAAGTAGGCTTTATCCATGGGATGAAAGATTGTTTCAATATACATCAATCAATAAATGTGATTTATCACATAAACAGAACTAAAGACAAAAACCACATGATTATCTCAATAAATGTGGAAGAGACTTTCAATACAATTCAACATCCCTTCATCTTAAAAATTCTCAAAAACTAAGTATTAAAGGAACATAATACAAAGTGATAAGAGTCATCTATGACAAAACCATAGCCAACATCATATTGAAAGGGAAAAAGCAGGAAGCATTCCCCTTGAAAACCAGCACAAGACAAGGATGTCCTCTCTCAACACTCCTATTCAACATAGTATTGGAAGTCCTAGCCAAAGCAATCAGGCAAGAGAAAGAAATAAAGGGCATCCAAATAAGAAAAGAGGAAGTCAAAGTATCCTTGTTTGAAGACCACATGATTCTCTACCTAGAAAACTCCTTAGTCTCGGCCCAAAATTTTTTCAGCTGATAAACAATCAACAGTTTCAGGACACAAAATAAATGTACAAAAATCACTAGCATTCATATACACTAACAACAGCCAAGCCAAGAAAAAATCAAGAAGGCAGTCCTATTCACAATTGCCACAGAAAGAATAAAATACGGAGGAACACAGCTAACCAGGGAGGTGAAAGACATCTACAATGAGAATTACAGAACACTGCTGAAAGAAATGAGAGAAGACACAAACAAATGGAAAAACACTCCATGCACATGGATAAG
The DNA here is from genome assembly GCF_009828535.3 of Hylobates moloch. NCBI lineage: Eukaryota > Metazoa > Chordata > Mammalia > Primates > Hylobatidae > Hylobates > Hylobates moloch. The sequence continues at coordinate 77,530,506 of NW_026652286.1, read as the reverse complement.
ATGAATCAATATCATGAAAATGCCCATACTGCCCACAGCATTCTATAGATTCAATGCTGCTCCTTTCAAACGACCAATGACATTCTTCACAAAACTAGAAAAAAAACTATTTTAAAATAGTTTGGAACCAAAAAAGAGCCTGAATAGCCATGACTATACTAACCAAAAACAACAAAACTGGAGGCATCATGTTACCTGACTTCAAACTATATTACAAGACTACAATAACCAAAGCAGCATGTTACTGGTACTAAAACAGGGACATGGATAAATGGAACAGAATAGAGAGCTGATATATAAGACCATATACCTATGACCATCTAATCTTTGATAAAACTGACAAAAACAAGCAATGGGGAAAAGACTCCCTATTCCATAAATGGTGCTGGGAAAACTGGCTAGCCATATGCAGAAAATGTTCGTTGCAGCACTATTCACAATAGCAAACACATGGAATCAACTTAAATGCCCATCAGTGGTACGCTGGATAAAGAAAATATGGTATACATACACTATGAAATACTATGCAGCCATAACAAAGAATGAGATCATGTCCTTTGCAGGTACATGGATGGAGCTGGTTGTCATTATCCTTAGCAAACTAATGCAAGAACAGAAAACCAAATACAACATGTTCTTACTTATAAGTAGGACCTAAATAATGAGAACATATGGATACATAGAGGGGAACAGACACTGGGTTCTATTGTAGTGTGGAGAGTGTGAGGAGGGAGAGACTCAGGAAAGATAACTAATGAGTACTGGGCCTAATACCTGGGTAAAGAAATAGTCTGTACAACAAACCCCCATGACATGAGTTCGCCTATTTTATGGGAGTTTCCATGGTTGGTAACTCCTTTCTGTCAACCACTGAATAATATTCTATTGTCAGAATGTACTAAGACATGTTATCCATTCCCTTGATTAAGCACATTTTGGTTGCTTCCAGGTTTTGGCAATTATGTTGCCAAACATCTGTCAACATCAGTTTGCAGGTTTTTGCATGGATATAAATTTTCTACTCTTTTGGGTAAATGCAAAGGAGTACATTTGCTTTACTGCATGGTAGAAATATATTTAGTTTTGTAAGAAAGTGTTTTGTCTTCCAAAGTAGCCATACAATTTTGCATTCCCACCATCAGTGAATGAAGGTTGCTATTTCTCCTCATCCTTGCCAGTATCTGATGCTGTTTGTGTTTTGAATGTAGACAATTATTATAGGTATGTAGTGGTATCTCATTGTTTTAATTTATAATCTCCTAATGACATATGATGTTGAAAACATAGAAGCATCTTCTCACATGTTTATTTTTCATCTGTGTGTCTTTTTGGTGAAGTGTTTGTTTATGTCTTCAGCCCATTTTTTAATCAGGTTGTTTGTTTTTACATTGATGAGATGCAAGAATTCTTTGTATACTTTGGATAGCAGCCCTTTGCCAGTCATGTTTCTTGCAATTATTTTCTCTCAGTCTATTGCTTTCCTTCTCATTCTGCTGACAGTGTGTTTCAAAGACTAGAAGTTTTAATTTTAATAAAGTTCAATTTTTCAATTATTTCTTTCATGTATCCTACCTTTAGTGTTGTATGTAAAAAGTTATCAGCATATTCATCATTTAAATTTTCTCCATGTTGTCTCCTAGGAGCTTTACATTTACATTTTATATTTAGGTATGAGATCCCTTTTGAGTTAATTTTTTTGTGAAGTGTGTAAAGTCTGTATCTAGATTTATTTTTCTGCATGTGCATATCCAGTTGTTTCAGCGCCATTTGTTAAAAGGCCCATCTTCTCTCCATCACATTGCCTTTGATCCTTGTCAAAAATAAGTTGATTATATTTGTGCAGATCTATTTCTAAACTCTCTAATATTTTCCACTGATCTTTTGGTCAATTATTTTGCCTATGTTACACTGTTTAATTACCGTAGGTTTCTTTTTTCTTTTCTATTTTTTTTTTTTTTTTTGAGATGGAGCTTCACTGTGTCACCCCAGGCTGGAGTGCAGTGGCATGATTTCGGCTCACTGCAAGCTCTGCCTCACAGGTTCACGCCACTCCTGCCTCAGCCTCCCGAGTAGCTGGGACTACAGGTGCCCACAACCATGCCTGGCTATTTTTTTTTTTTTTTTTTTTTTGTATTTTTTGTATTTTTAGTGGAGACGGTGTTTCACTGTGTTAGCCAGGATGGTCTCAATCTCCTGACCTCATGATCCGCCCACCTCAGCCTCCCAAAGTGCTGGTATTACAGGCATGAGCCACCACGACTGGCCTAATTACTGTAGGTTTCTAATATGTCTTTAAGTAAAATAATGTCAGTCCTCGAAATTTGTTCTTCTCTTTCAATATTGCATTGCTGTTCTGATACTTTTACTTGTATATTAACTTTAGAATCAGCCTATTGATATCCACAAAATAACTTGCTGGCATTTTTATTTGGATTGTTTTGAATCTAAAATTCAAATTCGAAAAAAAGTGACATATTGAAAACATTGAGTTTTTCTATCCACTAACATGAAATGCCTCACCATTTATTTAATTTTTCTTTAGTTTTTAAAATCAGAGTTCTGCAAATTTTCTTACATAGACTTTGTACTTTTTTTAGATTTATATTTAAGTACTTCATCTCAAGAGAGCAGGTATTTTGAATGCTAATGTGTTTTGAATTACAAACCCATTTGTTTATTATATTATATAGGAAAGCAGTTGACTGATTTTTATTGTGGTAATAAAACACATAACATTACACTATTAAATGTATTATCTTAATATTTTTAGTATATCGTTCAATAGTGTTTATTACATGGTTGCATAGCAAATTGCTACAACTTTTTCATCTTACAAAACTGAAACTCTCTACCCATGAAATACTAATTCCTCTTACAACCTCCATCACCCAGTTTCCACTCATGACAAAAATCTTTCCACTCTCTGCCTCTGTGATCTTTATTTCTTTCAATACTTCATATGAATGGAATCATACAGTACTTGACTCTTTGTGACTGGCTTATTTCACTTAGCATAACATTCTGGAGTTTCATCCACATGGTAGTATGGGACAGAACTTTTTTCTTTTTTAGGGCTGAATAACATAACTTTGTGTGTATATATCATGTTTCTTCATCTATTCATCTGCTAGTGAACATTTGGGTTGCTCCTACCTCTTGGCCATTGTGAATAATGCTGAGATGAACATGAGTGTGCAAATATTTCTGTGAGATCCTACTTTAAATTCTTTTGGATATATGACCAGAAGTGGGATTTCCATATCACATGCTAATTCTATTTTCTAATTTTTTGAGGAAACTTCATATTCTTTTCATAGTACTTGAATTAATTTAAATTCCCACCAACAGAGTGCAAGTGTTTCAATTTCTCCACGTTTTAACACTTGTAATTTTCTGTAATTTTTATACTGACAATTTATTTCTAAAATGGGTATTTTCTTAATTTCTTTTGCTGATTGGTCTTTATTAGTGTACAGAAACACTTAATATTTTGTCTGTTAATTTTGTATCCTGAAACATTGCTGAAATTGTTTGTTGTAACAGTTTTTCTTGGATTTTTTTAAGGTTTTTCTACATACTAAATTATATCATCTGCACACAGATATAATTTTACATTTCCTTGTCCAATTTGTATGCTTTTTATTTATTTTCCCTTTTTCTTTATTTTTCTTCTCTGGATAGGATTGATGGTTTGCAATGTTTTTATCATTAATAGTGTGGATTTTGTGAAATGATTTTTCTGTGTCTATTAATATGATCATATGATTTTTTTCCTTTGGCCTGTTGACGTGATGAATTAAATGAATTCATTTTCAAATGTTGAAATTTCCCTGCATACCTGAGAAAAATTCCATTTGGTCATGGTGTTCAATTATGTATACATTATTAGATTTGATTTACTAAAATGTTGTTGACAATTTTGCATCTATGTACGGGAGATATTAGTCTCTAATTTCCTTTTTTTAAGAATGTCTTCATCTGATTTGGGTATTAGGGTGATCCTCTTCTTATAGAATGGGTTAAGAAGTGCTCTCTCTGCTTTTATCTTCTGAACAATATTGCAGAAAATTAGTAAAATTTCTCCCCTAAATGTTTCCTAGAATGTACCTGTGAATCCATATAAGCCTGGTGATTTCTGTTTTGAAGACCATTTATTATTGATTCTATTTCATTAGTAGATATAGGCTATCCCGAGTGTCTACTTCTTTTTGTGTCACTTTTGGTAGATAGTGTCTTTCAGGGAATAGGTAGATGTCATCTAGGTTATTGAACGTGGTGACACAGTACAGCTATTTCAAATATTCTTTTATTTTTTTAATATCCATGAGATCTGCAGTAATACACCCTCTTTCATTTATGATATTGGTAATTGCTCCCTTCTCTTTTTATCTTAGTTAGCCTGGCTAGAGATTTATTAATTTTTTTTTTTTTTTTTTTGAGACGGAGTCTTGCTCTGTCGCCCAGGCTGGAGTGCAGTGGCGCAATCTCGGCTCACTGCAAACTCCGCCTCCCGGGTTCACGCCATTCTCCTGCCTCAGCCTCTCTGAGTAGCTGGGACTACAGGCACCCGCCACCACACCCGGCTAATTTTTTTGTATTTTTAGTAGAGACGGGGTTTCACCGTGGTCTCGATCTCCTGACCTCGTGATCCGCCCACCTCGGCCTCCCAAAGTGCTGGGATTACAAGCGTGAGCCACCGCGCCCGGCCGAGATTTATTAATTTTATTGATCTTAATGAATCAGACTTTAGTGTCATTGATTTTCTCTACTGATTTTTTTATTTTCATTTTTATTGATTTCTGATCTACAGTTTATTATGTCATTCATTCTGCATACTTTAGATCTAATTTGTTCTTTTTCTTTTCAGTTTTCTAAGGTGTAACCTTAGGTTGTTAATTTTAGATCATTCTTCTTTTATAAATTCTTCTTTTATAAATCTACAAATTCCCTCTAAATATGCTTTTGTTATTTCCCATGAATTTAGTTGTGTTTTCATTTTGATTTAATTCAAAATATGTTTTAATTTGTCCTGAGATTTCTTCTTTGACTCATGTGTTATTTAGAAGTGTGTTGCTTAATCTCTAAATATTTTGGAATTTTCCAACTGTCATTTTTATTGATTTCTAGTTTAATTCCATTGTGATTTCAGAGTAGGCATTGAATAATTTATATTATTTTAATTCTGTGAAGGTGTTTTCATGGCCCAGAATATGGTCTGTTTTGATGATTTAATGTGACCTTGAGAATAATATGTATTCTACTGTGTTAAATAGTCTACAGATATCAATTTTATTGAGTTGGTTTATTATGCTATTGAGTTCAACCATGTTGTTACTGAAAGTCTGACTACGTTACACCTTTTAAAGTTGTCTATGGTTCTTAGATACTTTGTTCTTTTTTTCTTCTTTGCTTTTCAATTTTGGAAGTTCCTACTGACATATCTTCAAGTTCAGAGATTCCTTCTTCACTCATGTTCAGTGTACTAATGCCCATCAAAGGCTTTCTTTGTTTCTGTTTTTTATCTCTAGCCGTTTTTTAAAATTCTTAGAGTTTCCATTTCTTTTTGCACTATTTATCTGTTATCACATTGTCTACTTTGTACATTAGAGCCCTTATTAATCTTAGTATTTTTAAATTGATGGTCTGATAATTCTGACATCCCTGCCATTTTTGAGACTGGTTCTGAATCTTGCTCTTTCTTCAAACTGTGTTTTTATTCGTGTAGTGTGCCTTGCAATTTTTTTCTGGATATCCTGACATGAAGGAGGGCACAGGGAACTGCAGTAAATAGGTCTTTAGGGATGTGGTGGTGAAGTGGGGAGAAGGGGCTGTTTTGTAGTCCTATAATTAAGTTGCAGTCTTTTTAGTGAGCCTGTGCCCCTGGACCACAAAATTCATCAGTGCTTCTCAGTCCTCCTCCCACTCAAAAGTAGGACCAGATGGCTGAGGCGGAGGGGGTGGCTAGAGTTGTATATTTCCCTTCTCTCATTTGAAAGGCTAGAACAGGCTGAATTTGACTATTTCCTTTCACTTCATGTGAAAGCTAGAGAGGGCTGGATTTGCTTTATGTGATTCCTCAGGTCAGTTGGGCTCTGATAAAATCCCAATAGGTTAGGCTCTGGTGAAATATTTTCTCTTGAGGGCAGGCCTTTTTAAGGAGAATAGAATGCTCTGGGGTATTTAAAAATGAGTACATTTTTACCATGCTGGAAACACCAGGGAATTTTCTCGCATCTTCACTGTAAAAACCTGATAGAGAGCTCTAAGAAGTAAAGCTCACAAAAGTGTCAGGGCCCTCCTATTACTTGGTTCCCACAGTTTTCAACTCCCCAACATCTCCAATCTAAGCCTCCAGCAACTCATCAATTACAGTTCAGTTTTCCCTACTGTGTCATTGGTTTCTAAGGATGTTTTTGATTATGGGTTTCTGTCATGGCAAGTTGTAATTTTTTGCATCCACTTGTCTGTCTCTCCAATTTGGGGTTTAGTGGTTTGCCCTGTGACCTCATTTCTGTGATGACTCTAAGAAGAGTTGTTGCTTTTACGGTTCGTTCAGTTTTTTACTTATTGTTAGAACAAAGACTTTCAAATTTCCTACATGCTAAACTGAAAACTAGAAGTCCATATTGTTATTTGAAAGGAAAAAAAAACTTCATATCCAAGTAGGAGAGTAAAACTTTGAAAGCAATTCTGAATCCAATTCTACAGTGTACTATTGGCTTCTCTCAGTTCAGACTAGAACCTTTTTCATGAAGTTTTTTATTTCGCTGGTTTTCTTTTCCATTTCCATAACTTCCACAAGGCACCTTGTTTTTGCTGGGTTCTATTACCTGTTATTGCCTCTTCACTTTTTGAGCGAACAGGGTAGACTTCAGTCGCCTGCTTAAATATTAATTTCTCCAGTCTTTGTGCCAGTTTAGATATTGATGCATCCTGCCCTCTCTACCATTATGAAGATACCTGAAATCACTGTGAGCTTGCTGAAAATTTCAGCTTAAAATAATTTTTCTTTAGCAGTTGCCTGTTTTTCTGAGTTAGAATGAACAGCATGAATCTTTGAAATTGAAGAACATGACATGCATACTTTATAGTGTTTTGGTAAAGCTCTCTAACTCATCTTCATTGTGTCTACATGACAGGCTTTTACCTTGAAAAGATGTCCACAGACTCTGCTTGTTCACAAAAATTCAGTAAAATCTTGACATCAAGTTTATTTCTTTCTATGTAAGTACGTATCTCAAGAAGAAGTCCCTAAGGAGGGCACTACCCCATTTCTCACCAGATCTCCTTTAAACTGGAGTCTCTCTCTCTCTCTCTCCCCCCTCTCTCTAGTTAATGATACAATTATTCTATTTTGCTTTGCAAGACATAGCCTATTATCAAACAACAACAACAAAAAAAGTGCCTACTCTCTCTTACCTTGTTTAGGCATCTCCTACAGGACCTCTGAATGATTTGCTTGTGCTTATTTATATGCTTTTCTCTCAATAAAGTTTGAATTACAGAGAGAACAGCAAACACCACTTTGTAATCATTTTTATTTTAATGGTCTCTGGCATAATTTTGTTGAATGAAGGACTTGAGTAACAGTTTTCTGACTTTGAGCAGGATATTTCACCATATCAATCCTTATTTTTTTCATTGTAAACTAAGGACAAAAATGCCTCCTTGTATTATCTCATAGAGTTTAAGGATTAAATAAAACAAATCATGGGAAGATACTTTGTGAACTGTAAACTGTCATACAGATGTGAGTGTTATAAGAATAAGAGAAGCATGTACATATATTCAAATTATCTGTCTCCTTACTTTCCTTTTCTTTGCCAGGAGGACGCATAACTAAGCTGTCAAAATCGAAATAAATACAAAAAGTTTAACTAGGAAGATTAAGTGATAAAACAAAATTAAGTTATGTACCTAACAGTAGGTAGATACATTATGGTTGCATTATTTTAAGTTATATGCATTTAGAGGAATATATGGAAAGATGTTCAAGTCAGTATACTTTCAGAAGAGGTTTGCATTCTTTTTTTACTTTTTTGTATTTTTTAAAGTGAGCATTTATTATTTTTACAGATACAGAAGAGTAAGTTTCAAAAAAAGAAGAGTTAAAGAAAAGGTAGGCTTGCTTTGATGCTTTCCTTTGCCACTTCTCATCTGCTCATCTAAAGTCTGCATTGTACTTAACCTCAATATGTTATAAAATACTCTTGTAAAGATACCAATGGTTACTTGGCTGCTATATGCAATACATTCTTAATCTCCTTCAATTTACCAGACACCCCTGAGCTATTTCTCCAAATCGTTTTTCTCTTTGGTCTCAGGGACATGTCTTTTTCTTTGTAGTTTTGCTTGTTCATATGATAATTGACTGCCCTCTCTTTCGCTGACATTTCTTCCTTGGTGCTGTTAAAATATAATTTTCAGAAAAGGAAAGAATTGTAACTCTCATACAGATTTAAAATAAACACATTTTAATATCTACTCATTTAATGTGGTTGCCAGACACATGTTATAACTGGTTCAAAGAGGACTGTACAAGCAGGCACATTTATAGATCAGGAATATTGAAATAAATATGTAAAGGGTGGCAAAACTGGTCTTAATACAGAGTGGAAAGGAAGTATGTTGAACCTCTACTATGCAAGACAGAATTCACAGGTCTATTAGAGACCTACCACTTATAGAGTTGAAAATTAGCTCAGTCAATAAAAAGCTAGAATTAAGTAATGCTTGGAAGATTTTCCTGTATGGGGCAATGCATAGTTTTCTGCTGAAAAGTGCTCCCCCACCCACACATATACAGTCTCCATTCAAATAGCATTGTTTCCCTAAATTCTGATCTTTTCTTCAGTCATTCTACATACACCCTCTGCTTATTAATACTTAATTTAGATATGTTGATAAATTGCCCAGATTTTTTTTTAGAAGCACATAGGGACTGGTTTGGTAGTCATTCAATTTCTTCTGTTAATTTTAATTACAATAATAAGACCTTACACTTGCATAGCAATTTGTGTTTTTTCAAGTTCTATCACATCTCTTACCCCATTTAATCCTCACATAAACCTATACCCTATAAGAAGTTAGCATTTGGCAAGTTAGGAAACCCATTTTACAGATTAATGCTTTGCTTAAAATATTAAGTGACTTATCCTTGGTATTAGTAATATACTGAGGTTTAAACTCAGATCTTTCTTTTTGTATCTTTTGTTTTTTAATATTCTGAGAAATGAACATTAAGTGAGATTGGGTTGTAGATATTTAAAGAATTTTTTTTCCAGATTATACTAATATGGTTGGCAGCTATAGCTGAGAGCTACTTCTCATAAAGACTTGAGAATTGAGGAGTCAGTGAAAGATTCATAACAACCTCTTTCACTGAAATGAACCCAGTTCAGCGTTCCAGTGAACTATTTCGTAACAACCCATTTATTCATAACAGTTCTTTGTAGTATTGCACAGTGACGTCAACAGACTATAATTCAAAGAACAATAGTGCAGCTATTTCATTAGGAAATTTGAATAAGTGAAAGAAGCCAAGCACAGGATGACCAATGTCATATAATTTCACTTATAAGTGGATTTTTTAAAAGTTGACCTCATAGAAGCAGAGAGTAGAATGGTGGGGTGGGATTATGGTGTTGGAGAGATGCTGGCGAAATAATACAAACCTTCGATTAGACAGGAAGCATATGTCCAATAGATATACAACATAATGGCTATAGTTAGTAGCAATGTATTGTATTCTTGAAAATTGCTAAGAGAGTAGGTTTTAAGTGAGCTCACCACACACACACACAAAGATAAGTATATAAGGTAATGCACATGTAAATTATCTCCGTTTAGCATTCCACAATGTATGCATATTTCAAAACCATATGTTGTACATGGTAAATATGTACAATTTTTATTTTTCAATGAAAAATAATAATTAAATATTATCTTATAAAAAGAGTACATGCCCTATAGTTAAGAAAAAAATGTATTATTCTGCATCTGTGATTTATAGAAATGCAGTAGTAATGTCTGTCTGTCTGTATTTTACAAAGCATTGCAAGGCCATTCACATATCAAAATGAAACTATCTAATTATCTTGTATCATTTGTATTCTTAATACCTGTTAATATAGTGGTCTTTGGATGGTAGCCATTAGCTCTACACATTGATTTATTTAAACAGTATTTTAGCAAGAAGGATCAGTGCCAGAAAATAAACCTTTTATATATACAGTAAAAAAAAGTAATATTCATTTGTTTTCTATCTCTAAATAACCACTACAAGGGGATATGTATGCTCTGCTTCATCATTTCAATGGTTTAGCATATTAATCTTGAAAACCCCATTATCGCCTTTTATTGCAAATTACAGGAAGCTTTTAAATAATACCTGATGTGTTCAATTGCTATTAGAAAGTGTGTTGTATGCACACATATCCATATTTTGTTTTATTTTTTGACAATGCGAAAATACACTATATTCAATATTTAAGACAATAATAACATCTTCCTTTCCTATTTTCTAGGCATGTAAAGCCGTAATCTCTTATCTTTTCGAAGATGATGGTATCAGAATGCAGTACCCTCCTTCTGAAAAGTCATGATATCCTAAAACTGCATGAATACACTTTAGAAAAACGCTGCAGTTGGCCGGGCGCGGTGGCTCACGCTTGTAATCCCAGCACTTTGGGAGGCCGAGGCGGGCGGATCACGAGGTCAGGAGATCGAGACCACGGTGAAACCCCGTCTGAGGCAGAAATGGTGTGAACCGGGGCAGAGTTGCAGTGCTTGCCATGATCCAGCCTGGGTGACAGGGAGATCCGTCTCAAAACGCTGCAGTTATCGATAGCTGCTTGCCTTGTGTCTAGAATGTAACAGTATGCTGCCTATTTACCTCAGGCCAAGGTTGTCATTTGCACTATCTGGGCCACTACATTTCCTCTGGCTAGAGGCCTGTCTTGTATGTACTAGGGACTTCTGTTAATGCTGGTGTGTGCAGTTACTCTACACTGAATTGGATTTTTGTCATCTATTTGAGGATTATATGCATGATATCCCTAGTCACTTTTTTCTTCATCATTATGTTACACCAAATCTGAACTGAAAAGCCTCCACATTGTAATGTGTGAGGCCCAATTATTCAGATAGCAAACAGCAATCATATATAGATGTAGATATTGATAAGGAAATGTAAAGTTCAGGGAACTTTCAGGCCAGGTCAAAAATTAATAAATTCCAGGTAATTCAAGATCAATGAGAGATTAATATTTACATCAATAGTATTGTTTTTTGGAAACAAACATGTTTCACCTTGATTTATGTTGCTAAAATGTGCCTATGGACTTGAAGATTATACAATGGCTAAGTTGAGTTAGGTGAAGCACCACGCATTTGGCAAAGTGTGCTCATTAACGCCCTCATTCTGAATTGCTTGTAACACTGTCACTCTCAGGATAAGTAAATGGAAGCACAGGCAGGCAAGCAATGGCTAAGAACCAGGATGCCCATGTCAAACTCTCTCCCTCAAAGTAAAGGGGAAGGGAGTGGTTTAAGTAAGGAGTCCAAATGAAGATAGATTTATTTAAGTGTAAAATGTGAATTCTGAACTAGATGAACATAAAGTCCTTTTCAACTTTGTGAATCTACGTTTCTATGATTATGTTGAGTTATTAAAGGTAAATTATGCTAGATCATAATTAATAAAGAGCCATCTGTAACACGAAATCCTCCTTTTCAATTGGGCTGAGTGAGTTGCCCAAGATATTTATTTTAGGGGAGATAGGAGATGTGGAAGAAACTGAAAACTGCTCTATCCCCTCTCCAGGCACAGTTTCTCAAACTTAGCTGCAAATAAAAAATAGAAGGCCTGATTTCATTCAGTGCTAAATTAGGGTGTTGATGTAAGATTAGGTGACTAGTATTGCAAAGGTTTGAATAAAGTAAGAGACCTTCCTAATTGTATGATTTACAATATTTAACAATCAAATTACCAGGAAGTAATTTTTCTGGAGGAGATTAAAAACTAATTCTATTTGCCATTACTGAATGAGTGCTGATACAGGCCAACTGCTATTTTAATATTTTACAAGAATTACTTATTTAATCTTCATAACAATCTGATAGAATAGACATAATTATTATTCCCATTTTATAAATGAGCAAAGTTTTGCCCAGAAACATAACATTACCAAGATCGCACAAGCAGAAGTGAGAGAGTCAGGTATTACAAGCAGATGCATTGCTTAAATATTAGCTCCTCACTTCTGACAGTTGATCTGATACCCTTTGGATGGCCTAGCATCTGGTGGACCAGGCATATCAACTCAGCGAGTGCAGTTTTCTGCCTAGATATTGTCTGTAGTGTAGAAGAGAAGACAAACTTGCCTGGAGGCTTTCTTCTAGAATCAGTAGTAATTTCTTATCCACAAAAAGGAGAGACTATTCATTCCTGGCCATGGAGATGAGAAAGTGTGCATCTTAGCCTCTACCACTGACAGTAAAAGATAACCCGATATCCAGAAACATGAGAAAAACAACCTTGAGCATCTTCCATCATAAACATTTCACTGCCTTTAATTTGAAACTTTTTAAGCTACTTGTGTATTGTCATCACCCTTTCAACCCCACTTCCTCCACCTTAGTGGGAACTACATAGTCTACACATGGCATAAAAATCAAGCCTTAATAGCAGGTAGAATTGCAGATTCCAGATTTGCCCATCAACTTGCCAGAGCTGCTGAATAGTTTATGACTCACACTGAGATACACATCTTGGGCACTGCTTTATATATTCTAATCTTGAATCTATTAACATTCTCTTTTTCTGGACTGGCCTAAAATGCCTGCCATCTGAATTATATTTTTAGGTTCAACAGCAAAGTTTTACTCTGTTAAAAAATACTTATTGAGAACCCATGGCTTGTGTAAAACAATGCTTAATGAAAAGGTATATAGAGATAAATAACTACATTTAAGCTCTCAGTGAATTTACAGTACAATGTCTTATCTCCATTCTACCACTGTTAACACACATCCATTATTTGGGGATAATAACAACAGCAGCCACAACACAACAGTAACTGTTAAGTATGTATTGAGCGTTTACTATGACCTAGATATTATTACAAATGTTTTGCAAAATTTATCTTGATAAATTTTCATAATAACCACATAAATATGTTGTATTACCCTGATTTTATAAATGAGGCATCAGAAAGATGTGGCTATAAATAAATAAAATAAGTTTAAATAAATAAAATTTAAAATAATAAACGAGGAAACTCAGGAACAGAAAAATTGGATAATTTGGCCAAGATCACCAGCCCAAACTCCTAAACACTGAGGAAAATAGTAGCATGGCCAGGGAGAGAGGAGTATCTTTTCGTAATCTTAGAATCTCCTAGAAACCAAGACTCAGTTTTTAAATATGAGAACGCTCACTTTGGAAATTCTAAGAGAGTGGTGTGGAGGGCTAGAGATACAGCGTAACCATGTCTTAGCTAAGTAAAGGGGTTAGTTGAGACTTGAGTATCATGAAAGGAATAAATTGCAGGGTGCACTGAAGACTTGTCTGTGTGGGCAAGTGGAATGAGCACCTAGATAGTTTTTTGGACAGTCTGAGGCATTTTGGGAGCAATTGACAAAGATTCCTTTTCTATAAACACCTAATGTTTTAGCTTATTTGTAATGCTGTCTTTTAACATTTCTTCTGTACTCCTTCTCGGGACTACATTTTAAAATTTAGAAAATAAAATAAATCACTATTCACAACGAACAGCCCTATAAAATCCACTCTTTGAGTTCACTTTTTCCTCTGATTGTTCTTGCTGACCTTGGGATACTCTTACATGCCTAGTTTTGAGTTTGATGGTTGGGTCCGTAAATGTACTACGAAGTCAGTTCTTGCACATTGCACACATCTTCAAATAAAATGTTCAGCTCTGCTGGGCAGTGCTGTTGTTTCTGGTGTGCTTATCTCCTTCAGCAAGAAACAGGTGAGTTTGCATTTACCACTATGTCAGGAATTACATGTGGATGTTTGAGATAAATGGCACCATAGCTTTGATCTCCACCTCCTTCCAGTGGCAGACTGAGCAACTGGCTAACCTCTATCTGCAACCGGTTCCTTACCCTGTGAATTTCTAACAAACACTAAAGCAGCCTTTTATAGAGGTTCATGTGCTCTGCTTTGTACAACATATGTGGCAAACAGTTTTTTGTTCAAACTTTACTCAACTTATTAGTTTTAAGTAGATGGAAAGCAACATGTCAATCATGTGGAAATAGTCATGTGATTTGATAAGTCAACCAGTCATGTTGACCTACTGAATCATTTTTTTAGGATATTTTATTAAATTATAGTACAAGTGGTTCTCATTTTTCCACTGTTTTTAATCAGGTCAAAACCCAAAATCTTTTAAGAAACACATAAAAGATAAGTATACACATTTAATTATCATTTTATGTCACCTGAGACCTGCAATTTTTTAGATTTCCCAGCATTCGTTGAATATGTCACCATGGAATCAGAGCAAATTATTAAATTAAGCATTTTATTAGTTACAAATGTGTTATAGAATTCAGGGCAAATATAATTTTAGGTTTGAAATCACAGTGGTGCTGAAGACAGCATTATTCCTCCTTCACCTTCATCTGAAAATAGATAGCTTCAGGGAGTTTGAAAAATAAAATATGAAAAAAATGTGCTGTGTCAATTTCCACAAGATAAGCAAGGATATTAAAAGTAGCCTGATTTGAGTAATAAATCTTTTTTGTACTAAACAAAATGCATCTTCCTTGTTAGGATCCTTCGAATTTTCTTCTGGCCATTTCCTAATCTACTTCTTATAATGTATGAATTGAGAATGCTGAAATCTCCAAATAGACCATTAAAAAACATACATTGAAAATAAATGGTCTTGAAATATTTGGATTAAAACTTAAATCTCCCGTAGTAAATTAAATTATTCCTCCAATCTTCACATTATTTTCAGTAATTGAATCTCATATAATAGAAGTTGATTGTGGCAATACATGGGCATTGGAACAATATGTAAAAAGCAGTAAAACTAAAAATTAATCCACCTTCATAGTTGGAAGTCTGTAGAAACAGACTAGGAGTTCGCTAAGTCACAAAAATGAACTCAAATGAGTCAGAGACAAATATTATGTTCCAAGAATAATACCATGATGCACAGGAAAATATAGATAGAAACTCTGTCAGAAACAAACTTTTAAATTTTTGTTATTTACGGTGTTTCCTGTGAACTAAGAATCAAAGATGTAGTGTTTCTAAATGTTCCCCATCCCTCCAGATACCAATCTTTGGGACTGGGAACAAGAAATTAGACAAATTGGGAATTTCTGCAACCATGTTATTCTGAAAAGACACCCAAGATTTCTCAGATTCTTTAAAAATTGTTATGAATATCTTTTTTCAATGTCTAATAAATATAAAATTTTGAGTGTAGTCGTATTTACAAGGACCTGTAGTGTAGGGTGAATATTTAAATACTGGAAATCACCAGTCATCCTTATTGGGCAGTATTTGAGTAATGTAACATTAGGATCATCTAAGCAAGCTAAATGGCTCCACACAGTATCACGTGTTTAACTTGTTATTTTAAGGTCTTATTTTGTTTCCTAAACTTGCATTTTTGGTCACCTTATGTGCAAGAATTACTCATTAGCTGAAGATAGGACCATAAACATCTGCTTATAACATGGCAAGAGCTACAGGTAAGACTGAGGAAATCATGATAATTTCTCTTCTGCCAACTCGCGAAAATGGTCACTTTAACCTTAGACCTTGCATGTCAGCTTTGCTTCCTCCAAACCAATTAAGTCTCTACGTTAATATTTAAGCTTTAATGCTCATAGAATAATCATTTTCCTGATTTCTCAACTAATTTTCTCTTGACATCAAAAATTGAGAAAAAAATATAAATTTCCTAAAAAAATAGAAAAATCTACATGGAGATATTAAAAGATAATATACATTTTTTAAAGTATAACTGTGATATTAGGATTGTTGAGATTATGGGTTTAGTTTTTATTTAACATTATTTGGTAATATTATATCAACTTTGCAATAGTAAAGGCTTGCCCTTACTGAGACACTCTTAAAAATTGTTTAAAAAGCTATAAGGCTATTTATTGAGATAGGAAATTATAAATATCGATATATGCTGCATGAAATGAGGTTCAGGCAAAATTTCAGTGAGTGATTACATTACCTCAAACATAGCTCAACCTTTCTTTAACATTAAAGATCTCCCAGCCAATCAATCCTTGTGGCTCTGTCCTTTTACGCTTTTAAGAACTGCCATAAAGGGTAAGAGGAAGCCTGCATTTACTACTTCAACCTGTAGTGATTTTCTACCCTAAATCTTATATCCTTTTGGAACTCATGTCTTTAGGCATTAGAAAAAACAACAACAACAACAACAAAAAAGAAAACCTCAGAATGTCCACTTTTTCAGACGATTTTAACCTACCAATAACCTACCAAGATATTACAAAATGGCAGGGACCTATATTAAACTCCTGTGATGTTTTGCCACATGTGCTGCAATCCCCTAATGTAGATGTAAAATAAAAACTCAGTAAGGATTAGTCAATAGAGTCAGATTGTCTAATAAAATAGACTATAGTTTTCTTGATAATTTGCAGTCTTTTTAATGATTTCATTTAATTTTGACTTAGAAAAAAATAAGGGCTCTACTTACTGAATTAAACAGAATCTCAATTTAATTGGCTGCCCAACAGATGACCTCCTTCTTAGTCTCATCCTTTTTCCTGTTCTAATATGAAATTCCTGCCAGTATTTTCTTGAACATGCTCTTTTTTATCCTCTGAAATCTGTATGCCTCCACCTTTAAATTGGAGATTTCAAAAAAAGTCTTCCTTTCTCTGTTATCGTAAGTTTCTAAGAATTGCAAAGTACCCAGATTGCCTCTATATTAAAGTAAAATACAAATTTTATGTTATAGAGCCATACAAAAATGACAGTCATTTAGTTGTTTAGTTGCTCTGGCAGCTTACAATGCATTGGTTCTCACTGTATCTCAATGAGTCACATAGGCTTCACTTTTAGTATATATGATTGACTGTGGGGCTTAATATTGAATAAAATAGCTGCTATAGATGCTCAAAATAGGTATAATCAAAGGTTTTTACTCTCTGTGGCACGTGTCATGTTAGAACGGAATTTTCACTGGAAGGTAGTATGCCCTTGCAGAGAAATCTTAGTCCTGGGTAAACAGTGGGAAGAAACACCAATGGATCTATAGCACATCTCTAGCCTTTTTCTCTCCTTGTCTGGGAATCAGGACATAAGTTGTCAATTTATGTTGTCTAAACTAATGTATTCTTCTTTCTCACTTATGTATTCACTTAAAAAATACACAGGGACATAATGACCAGTCTTTTTTCACCCATTATGTAAATGTAGACATAATTTTTATAGGGACAACTGGAAGATCATCTTTGTGAGAGACAGAGACAGACCTTGGAGCAAAACCTCAAGATAATGTTCCTCCAACAGCACCATAAAACAGCTATCTATCTGACCTACTCACAAAAGAGATCTTTTACTGCATCCTTTGCCCAACTGTATACTCTCACCTAGGTTTTTAAAACTTTCCTGAAATTGAATAGCTACGATTATATTTACACTATTTACCTCACATTGTTGTTAGAATAGAATCATCCAATAAGTAGGGAGGTGTTTTAAGAATAATGCTATCCAAATGTATTATAACAAAGGATGCTCTTAAATGCCACGTTTTCCAAAAGAATAGAAAAATTAAAAAAAAAACTTTTAAAACACAGGAAATACAGCATCTTATATAAAACCTTCAGGGATATGTAGGAACTGTAACGAGAATATGTCTCTAAGAACAAAACAAAGGTAAGCAAAGCAAACTTAAAAAAAAAATAGGCTCAGATCCACAAAATCTGTATGAAACGATCATCAGAACAGAACACTACTATATTTTCCATCTGTCATCTCAGACTACCCATGTCTCCAATCAGACATTAGGCTCTGTTTCACAGCTGAACCAAATTCTACAGTTAGAATGTTTGCTCCAAACACAGCTGTATTAAGGAAGTGTCACAAAATATTAGATTATTTTAGAGCCAACGGAAGTCTTTCCTCTTTACACGTAGTATGAGATTGCCCTAGGCTGGGTGCGATGGCTCAGGCCTGTAATCCCAGCACTTTGGGAGGCCTAGACAGGTAGATCACTTGACGTTAGGAGTTAGAGACCAGCCTGGCCAACATGGCATAATCCCACCTCTAGTAAAAATACAAAAAAAAAAAAAAAAAATATTAGCTGGGCGTGGTGGTGGGAGCCTGTAATCCCAGCTACTTGAGAGGCTGAGGCACAAGAATCGCTTGAACTCAGGAGGAAGAGATTGCAGTGAGCTGAAGTCATGCCACTGCACTCCAGCCTGGGTCACAGGTGAGACTCTGTCTCAAAAAAAAAAAAAAAAAAAAAAAAATCTGCATGCGGCTAAACAGTTTTCCCAACACCATTTATTAAATAGGGAATCCTTTTCATATTGCTTGTTTTTGTCAGGCTTGTCAAAGATCAGGTGGTTGTAGCTGTGCTATCTTATTTCTGAGATCTCTATTCTGTTCCATTGGTTTATGTGCCTGTTTTGGTACCAGTACCATGCTGTTTTGTTTACTGTAGACTTGTAGTATAGTTTAAAGTCATGTAGCATGAGGTCCCCAGCTTTGTTCTTTTTGCTTAGGATTGTCTTAGTTAGACAGGCTCTTTTTTGATTCCATTTAAATTTTAAAGTAATTTTTTCTAATTCTGTGAATAATGTCAATAGTAGTATAATGGGAATATTATTGAATCTATAAATTACTTTGGGCAGTATGGCCATTTTCATGATATTGACTTTTCCTATCCATAAGCATGGAATATTTTTCCATTTGTTTGTGTCCTCTCTTATTTCCTTGAGCAGTGGTTTGTAGTTCTCCTTGGAAAGTCGTTCACATCCCTTGTTAGCTGTATTCTTAGGTCTTTTATTCTCTTTGTAGCAATTGTGAATGAGAGTTCATTCATGATTTGGCTCTCTGCTTGTCTATTGTTGGTGTATAGGAATGCTTGTGATTTTTGCACATTGATTTTTGTATCCTGAGACTTTGTTCAATTTGCTTATCAGCTTGAGGAGCTTTTGGGCTGAGTAGATAGGGTTTTCTAGATGTAGGATTATGTTGTTTGCAAACAGAGACAATTTGACTCCCTATTTGAATACTCTTTATTTATTTCTCTTGCCTGATTGCCCTGGCCAGAATTTCCAATACTATGTCAAATAGGAGTGGAGAAAGAGGGTATCTTTGTCTTGTGCTGGTTTTCAAAGGGAATGCTTCCAACCTTTGTCCATTCAGTGTGATATTGTCTGTGGGTTTGTCATAAATGGGTCTCATTATTTTGAGATATATTCCATCAATGCCTAGTTTATTGAGAATTTTTAAAATGAAGGGATATTGAATTTTGTCAAAAGCTTTTTCTGCATCTATTGAGATAGTTATGTGGCTTTTGTCATTAGTTCTGTTTATGGATGAATTACGTTTATTGATTTACACATGTCGAACCAGCCTTGAATCCCAGGGATGAAGCCAACTTGAAAAACAAAACAAAACAAAACAAAACAAAAAGATTGCTCTTCTGATTCACTGAAATTGAAACAGAAAGAAAAACATAACTTATTAGTCAATAATTTGAACTCCTCCTCTTAGCAGCATCTCCTGGTCAGCATTATAATAATTATTCAAAAGCAGTGATTCTGAATATACAAAAGCAGTGATTCTGCAAATACTCTCAGAAATTCTCAGATGATTTGAAACATATACTATAAGTTCTCAAAATAAATGGAAAAATATTATTGTATTATTTAAACAAAGTCCATATCTTTATTATAAACCACTGACTACACCCCAGGGATACTTCAAGGAAGAAAGGCCACAAGAAGATTTTGGGGTAAGAGCTAAACAACTAGAAGTTTGAGGAAATTGATTTATTTAGCGGAAATGATTTTCATTTACTGATAACATGGCAAAGCTTAGAAATTCCTATATCTTTATTATCTAGGAATTCATCCCCACATACTAAATTGGAGACACACACACATGCAATAGAAAGCCTCAATTTTCTTTGAGAGACCTATGAGATGTAATGTCGTAGAATCCTGGTTTATTAACACTAATGCCATTAAAACTTTTGTAATAGTTTGAAACTTGAATTTCAAAAAAAGGATTAAGTTATGAAGACAAGTAAAATTTTTCTGTATCCTAGTAATTAACTTGATGTAAATGAACAGATGCAATTTAAAATTGTACATACTAGTATAATGATTTAAATGAATCTTAGCTAATACAGCTTATGAACTGAAAAAAAAATTAACAAGTTTGAAACTTAGCAAATGCAGAAAGTAACAGAAAGAAAAGCAAAATTTATTCATAATTACATCATTCATAGATAAATTAGCTTTGAAGTTATAGCCTTCCAGTTTCTTTAGCAAATATATGTTGTATGAGTGTATGAGTGTATAGTTCAGTTTACACTTTGGAATTTTATTCCTCTTAAAAGCATATTGAAACTTTTGTCATGAGGTTAAATAATTTTTTCTAAAACAATAATTTGAATAAATTATTAGTATTAATTATACGGCTATCCCGTAATGCTGTACTTAATGAATTTTCAATTATTAAAGTTTATTTTGTTTTTAAAGTTTTTATTGAATAAACAATGCAAAAATAAATATAATTCTAGATTAACCTTTGCCAATGTCTGGTTATGTCTCAGAGTATAAATGATTTATTTAGCCATTGAAATTACCTCAAGATTTTTAATATATTTTCTTTAAATTGACCTTCAAAAGTCTATACCACTTTACAATTCCAACTGACAATGTAAAAGAAAAGTCTGTTTTAAAATATTTTTGCCAATTTTGCACACAATCAATTCTCTATTCTTTGTCAATTTGCCAGACATATTTTTAAGATATCTTATGTGCTAAATTACATTTTCTTAGCACAGTGGCTTAAGAACATGTGTATAGGAATTTGTCAGTCATAAACTTGTGATTCAACTCTACCACTAAGTAAATTTCGACAACATAATTTCCCTTTTTATTTCCCCATTTCCTCATCTGAAAAGCAGGTTTTATAATAATAATACTTTTATATACTTTTAAAATAATACTTTTATAATAATAATAATACTTATCTCCTACATTTGCTATGATGTTTAAATGGTTTAATTTAGCTCAGTGCTTGGCACATGGTAAATGCTTAATAAATAGTAGACATAATTTTGTTGTTACTACTAGAAGCACTACTGATCTAAAATTAATTTGAATTTCTCTTTACATTAATTGAAAATGTTTATTTTTCTGAAATTCCACATTTACTTTTAAAACACTTCAAAATTATGGGAGTTTTATTTTTATTGGTTTATTAAAGTTCTTTACTTTTAAGCTGCATCATTTTCTTCAACATAATGTCTGAAATAAATATATTATTGCTATTTGTCTTTATCCTTTTAATATGGTTTATGACATTTTCTGAACTTTGAAATTTTATAATTTTCTTTAGTGAAATAGTATGCATTTTCTTACTTGATTTTGCCTTTGCTTGTACACTTACAAAGGTTTTGCCAAATTAAGGTAAGTAAAGGATATTAACATCAAACCACAATATCTAATTAAAGGATTATATGTGCTAAGAAATCTGGGTGCCAGCAATATGCTGTGACTGAGAATCTACATAGTTAACATTAGAATTTCTGAACAAGGTCACAAAACACATTTGATTATTTAATATTGTCGTACATGAAAACAATGTATCAATAAAAACATATGCCAATGTCTATTGAACGGTAAAACTAAACAACATGCTAATAGAAAATAAGGATTAGGCCAAATGTCAAAGGATATGCTTTGAAAGATTCACAAATAGTGATTAAAAATGTAGATTAAAATAAAACTATCTAAGTGTAATGCTCCTGTGTTAAATTATCCAAGAAAATTTGGTCACCGTTACTCTCTACAATTTAAATTGATTGTTATCAACATGTTTGCATAACATTAGAATACCCTCAAAATGTTGAATTACTCTGTTTTAGAGGCTAGTGTTTCAGTTCCTTTTCTCTAAGAACACGCATTAAAAGACTTAACTTTTTATTGTTTCTGAATGACTAATTTTTATTTTGATGAGCAGATTTCTAAAGCAATAAATACCTCATGGCATATCTTAATTTTTTCTTTGTGTGTATTGGATACATAGGAAATATGTTTTCTTCCAGTTACTAGTTATAGATTCAACAATGCCAGAGAGACACTTCAGAAAACTCTGTAACAGACCTCAAGAGACAGCTGGGTCATTGAACATCATTATTTCCAAATCGTGGTCATACCTAGACCTTCAGACATTTGCATTTCAGTTAGCCTCGACACACTACACAGAAATCATTTCTTATATAGTCCTAAACAAGAAGACTCAACTACAATCTTTTCGTTATTTTTACTAAAATTCATGTAAATATTTAAGAAGAAAATACAGCCTTTTCTTCTTCTATAATGTGCTTAATGAAATGATTGTGATTATTAAATAGACTTCATGTGAATACTATTTCATGAATAATACTTCCCAAAATTATGAAGGGTCAGATGAGAGCATATATTACTTGAAGAGAACTTGGCTCCATCTCTGTTAATCACAAAGACTTCCTGGGATTACTATTGAATAGTTATTATGATAATGATCTTTCTCTATATAGATGTAAGGTAATTAGGTAGTTAGCAGATGGCAATAAAATAATTGTGGCAATATTAAAGTGCTGATAGGTTTATCTAGGAAAAATTAACTACTTTGCAACTAACAAAATGAGAGTAGCCAAACATTCTTACATACTATGTAATTATTTTTCTAAATGTTCCAGATGTATTAAATCATTTAATCTTCACAACCATTCCATGAGATAGATAATGATGTCAAATAAGGAAAATGAAACAAAGAGGAATTATGTAGCAGGTCTGAATTCACATAGCAAATACAAAAGAGCTTTGTTTAAAATTTAGGCATAATTACTCCAAGATTTACACTCTTAGCCACTTACTATCCTAACTCAAAAGAAGAAACCCCATAATATTATTTATTTGAATCAGATTTTCAAATTACTTTAACACAATGCATCTTCAAACTGAGAATCAGCACCACCTGTCTTAGTCTGCAGACACAATTCCAACTTTGAACATGAGATTCAAGTATGTAACCTGGGTATATTCTTCTAGCACTCTTAAGATGTTCTATATTTGAAAACGTAGGAAAGAAATAAGGCAATTGTTGAGGAAAAGAGAGAACAAGGGAGGATAGATTAGTCACCTTCCAAAAATCTCTTTCTTCATAAGTTTATGACTAAATCTTGGCATGCAGGGAAAATCAAACTAATACAGTCACCATGCCATGGCAATTTTATGTAACTTTAAAAAATCAACTTCAAATATTATCCTTTCTAGTTTTTCTATTCCCACTTTTATTAAACATACTCAAAAGCATGTACATTTAGATTGTACAATATTGTGCAATCATATACATTATGAAGAAATGTCAAATCCCTAATTTGTTTCACAACCTCTATCTTTCATCCTCAAATCCTCGTGAGACAGTACCAAAAGCTTTTCATTTCTGACAGTATAAATCTGAACATTTTTCTAAAGGTTTTTTATTGGCTCTCAAATGATTATAGGAAAAAAGTCTATATCCAGTCATATGGTGTAGAGGATTTTCAGCATACTGTACAGTCAAATATTTAAAAGAGTAAAAGAATTCTATTTCTAGCCAATGTGGAGAAACGAACTTGATTTACTATTCTTCTCAAAACAACCAAAATAAAAAACACATAAAAATACAAAACTATATGTTATGATACTACATACCAGGTAATAAAAGATATTTATCTCTGAGAGATGAGAAATAAACTAGGTGAATCTCAGGATTATTTCACTTTATTGCCTGGAGAGATATTCAAGGCTATAGTAAAATGAGGAAGAATCTGGGAAGAATCTAGTGATTTCCTTCTAGGAGAAGGAGCTGGTAATGTAGCTCCTTCCATAAGAGAAATGTGTGGCTAGCATTTTCACCAGAGAGTTAGTGCCAGAGAGAATAAAGCTGGCGAGTGTAGGGGGAGGGCAGGAAGAGATATATTCAAGGCTATAGTACAATGAGGAAGAATCTGGGCAGAATCTTGTGATTTCCTGAGCTGAGGAGAAGAAGCCAGTAAGTTAGCTCCTTCCGTAAGAGAAAAGGGTGGCTAGAATTTGCAGGGGTTAGTGCCACAGAGAATAAAGCTGCAGAGAGTCGGGGGAAGACGGTAGGGGGAGAAGCAGTCTGGAGAAATGCAGGTTTCTTCAAGCCTTCACTCATACTCATCAGTGCATGCCATATGATGTTACCACCAGAAACCAGAGATTAAACAGCCAAAGAATTAGAGGAATGATGCCTATTCCCGCCAGCCAGAGTGGGAACTTACAATTCACGAAACATTGGGTGTATAGGTAGGGAACTCAGAAGTGAATTGCTTCATAAGTGAAGTCAAATTAACTGTAAACAGAAACTCATCTGGTCCTGATTAAAACAAGCTTAAAAGCCAGACCAAAAGGATCAAATTATTTTCACATAAATTAACTGCTGAAGAATATATGTAGAAATACAAAAATATCCAGCACCCAAAAAGATAAAGTTAGCAGTATCTGGTATCTAGTATAAATTACCAGATATGAAAAGAAGCAATAAAATACAATATATACAAGAAAAAAAATAATCAATTAAACTGACCCTGAAAAATACAGAAAATAAAATAATAGATGAAGCTATCACAATAGTTATTAAACTTTATTCCATACCTTGAATTAGCTAAATTGAACTTGTTCAGCAGAGAAGTGCTAAGACCTAACTCAAACTTCTAGAGTTGAAAGCAATATCTCAAATGCAAAATATACTAGATGGGAGTAATAATAGTAGTTTATACCTTATATAAGAAAAGATAGAAGAGATGGCAACATAAACAATCCAAAAATGAAACAGAGAAGAATAAAATAATGAGAAAAACATTAACTGAGCATAAATCAGCTGTGGGACAATTTGAGTCCTGGTGTAATTTGAGTCCTGAAGCATAAAAGACAGAGGAAGAGCAGAAAATATATTTGCAAAAAATAATGACCATTTTTTCCAAATTTTTGGTCCACCAAAAATCTCAATCAAGCACAAGAAAAATTAAGCAAACTGTAGTAAAATATATCTTAACCAACTACTTAAATCCAATGATAAAAAGAGCCAGAGGAAAAGGCACA
Source organism: Hylobates moloch (assembly GCF_009828535.3). Classification (NCBI taxonomy): domain Eukaryota; kingdom Metazoa; phylum Chordata; class Mammalia; order Primates; family Hylobatidae; genus Hylobates; species Hylobates moloch. The sequence goes on along the minus strand of NW_026652286.1, from coordinate 77,505,135 downwards.
TTATATTCAGAGGAAAAAAAAAGATGAAAAATTACAACAGACTTCTCATTAGAAAACTGAACACCAGACATCAGTTGAGGAGTACTTTCAATGTAGTGAAGTAAAAATGCTATCATTCCAGAATTCTGTACCCAGCAAAATGTATTTTTAAATGCAGAAGAAATAATAGCTGTACATACAGGAGCTAAAATACTGCATCATCACATCATCAGTATGTCTGAACTAAAAGAAATATGCTACCAGAGGAGTAATTAATAACAGATGAAAGTATATTCTACACAAATAAAGAGCTCCAGAAATATAACTACATAAAATATATCTTTCTTATTTAAAATTTTTAAAAGATCATTAACTGTTTAAGTAAAAATAATAACACTATATTGTTGGATTTGGAGCTCATGTAGAAGTAAAACGTTTGACAACACACCACAAAGGCCAGGAAAGAAAAGATGAAAATGTAAGGTTTTTATACTAAAAGTGAAATGGTATTATATTTGTGGAAGGTAGACTATGATAAGGTAGACATGTGTACTATAACCATTAAAACAACAACTACAAAAACACCACAAACAATTATAGCTAATAAACAATCATGAAAGAAAAAAGAAAAACACATAAATTTACCAATAAATCAAAAAAAGGTAGAAAGAGGGAAAAATAAGTTAAACAGATAGAACAGGAGGACAAGAAATACCGGCCAGGCGCAGTGGCTCACACCTGTAATCTCAGCAGTTTGGGAGGCTGAGGTGGGTGGATCACCTGAAGTCAGGAATTCAAGAACAGCCTGAGCAACATGGAAAAACCCTGTCTCTACTAAAAATACAAAAATCAGCCAGGCACGGTGGTGGGCACCTGTAATCTCAGCTACTTTTGAGGCTGAGGCAGAAGAGTCGCTTGAACCCGGGAGATGGAGGTTGCAGTGAGTCAAGTTTTCATCACTGCACTCTAGCCTGGGTGACAGAAATAGCAAGATGCTGTTATTTAAACCAAACCATGGCAATAATTATATTAAATGTAAATGATCAAAATGCTCCAATTAAAAGACAGACTGTGAGTGTCTAACTAATATTGAAATGGGCAAGAATGAAATTAAAGTAATATTTTACTCTTCCAAAGAAATTCAGTCTAAAAATAAATTAATGAAAGAATAAAAGATTACTTGGTCCTAACTAAGCAAGATGTATATCTCTGGTGGGAGTTGAGGAGCCATGGTAATCCAGCAAGTCATGTCAGAACCTGAATAGAGAGTGTTTGTTCATCACATGTCAAACTTCATGGTGAAGAGTGGGATTCAGGAGGATAGTTGAGTGCAGGATGTTGGGGCCCATAAGGTTTCCATGTATGGGAGTGACAGTGGTGGCCAAGCACTGAATGTCAAAGGACTAACCATTATAAAGAGGGCATGGTGGGTGGCTTAGAATATGGTACTGAAGCCCAGGCAAAATGAGGAAGGTAACCAAATGAGGGAAGCTATGGAAGCCCTGGGTAGCGTATCTGAGCTGGAGTAGGGTTAGGAATGTGTTAGTAACATTTGAAACAACCAATTGAGTAAATATCTTCAGGCTAATGGAAGGCAGTTTTCTCCATGTTGGAGAAGAAAGACACTTAGAGAAAGAGAAAAACGTAGACCAAACCTTATGGTATTGATTGGCTTGGAGATATTGTGAACATGTGATTTTTAACTGACAAATGATATTGGTAGACATGAGATAGAGATAGTAATATCCTAGCTCTGTTGTATGAGAGGATTTTGAACAACATACCTTAATAATAATAAACAAATATAGTTCACAGGTTTCGTTTTCCAAATATCATTGATAAAATGAACCAGAACATCCTTAGAACAGGTGTCCCCAAATCGCTAGCCACAGAATGGTACTGGTCTGTGTCCTGTTAGGAGTGGGGTCACACAGCAGGAGTTGAGCGTCAGGCAAGCATTACCCTCCTGAGCTCTGCCTCCTGTCAGACCAGCTGTGGTGTTAGATTCTCATGGGAGCTCAAACCCGGTAGTGAACCATGCATGCAAGATATATGGGTTGTGTGCTCCTCATGAGACTCTAATAACTAATGCCTGACGATCTGAAGTGGAACAGTTTAATCCCAAAACCATCCCTCCACCTCCTGCCCATGGAAAAAATGTCTTCCACAAAACCCGTCCTTGGTGCCAAAAAGGTTGGGGACTGCTGCTTTAGAGAAATGACTGATTCCAGTTCCAGGAGAGAGGAAGTACAAAACTAACCTTAAATATTTTTTTCATGCCAGACAGTAAGAGAGTGTTCAAAAACCATAGACACACTCCCAAAAGATGCACAAAATATCTTGAAAGTGCTTCTATTAACCAAATCTTGGAGAATTTGAGATATAAATAACGAGCATACAGATTTTAACCCAAATATTAAAATAAGAATATGTGAGTTCATACTAACATAAATAAGTGAATAAAATTAAAGTTTGAAGAGAAATTTAAAATTTGAAGTAAACTAATATCTACTTTCAAGTACCTTCACAAAATTACAGTGAGAAAAAAGAGAAATCTTATTCATGGGAGCCTGGCTAACACCTCTTAATTAAAGGATTAAAGTTACTATCACCAATGGTGGAATGAATGGAAACCGCATAGTATCTTATATGTAATGTAAGAATGCATAGGTAAAAAACACATTCATGCTTCTGTGATATCCGTGCCAAAGAAGCATAATCTATTGATGAAGAACCATCAAGCAAACAGAAACTGAGGGGCATTCTATAAAATAAGTGGCTTCCAATTTTCAAAACTATCAAAATCACATGTGTTAAAAAAAGGTTGAGGAAGTATTTCAGATTTGAGTAGACTTAAGAATAATCAAGTAAATATAACATACATTTCTAGACTAAAATCTTCTGCTTTAAAGGACATTTTGGGGGACAATTGGTGAATATTAAATAAATTTTGAGAATTAGTTCCCATAATCTATCAGTGTTCATTATCTGATTTTGATGGTTATACTATGTACAAGGATATTAGGAAATTGTCTTTGCTTATAGAAGTATGCCAAAGTGTTCATTGGTAATGAAGCATCAGTTCGTCTAATTTATTTTAAATGTTTCAGGCTAAAAAAAATTATATTTTTGTACTATATGGGCAACATTTTTTGAGATTTTTTAATTAAAAAATTAAATTAAAAATGTGTTAAGTATTTACACGTGTAAATACTACAACTTTCTTGAAATTATTAACAAAATTTAAAAGGTAAAATATAAGTTAGAAAACATTGGAGATAAATATTAATACATATCACTAAGATTTCATGTGGGGAAATATAAATGTAAGATCTAATTCAGATATGGTAGGATTTAATAAAAAATTTGAGAGGCTAGGGAAGTGAAAGTCAGGACTGGCAGTACTTAGGAAATCAGGAAGTGCAGGGATTGCAAAATATCATGAATTTTAATATTAGTTGCTTACAGAATGAAAATGGGTAATTTGCAAAAGAATATTCAGAAACATTTGGTAACATTTCTTACTCATCATCTGTCAGACCATATTCCTATTATGCTACTGCAGCAGAAGCAACAATGGTTTCTCTTTCTATTGCACTTTCCAAGTCTTGTGTGGATGCTTTGTATTGCTAGAATCAAATCCAAAAACATGCTGGCAAGCATTTTGGAAAATGTAATTCCCTGGCTTCCAACTCTCAATATATAAAGGAGCCCATAGAAGAGGGAAAATGGCATTTAGTTGGCAGTAGATAATTCCGCACATGATAATCGTATTAATATATAAGGATCTTATTAAAAGTTAATGGATTGATTAATTTAGAAAACCTTAATTGAAATTTTATTGCAGGACATACGCGGAAAAATCAAAGGAAAAAATATACATTTTTAATAAGTATGACAAATATGTAAAATGTACTTTTTCTTCTTCATTAAGCAAAATTAAATTTATGCCTGTTTTTTCTGGGAAAGATGTAGTAAGTTGGGCAAGCTCATATATAAATAATAATATACACCACCATAAACTTTAGGACACAGATTTGCAAAATGTATTCAGTGGCCTAAAATATGTAGTCTGTCTCTGTGGCTGGATTTCATAGAATGCATTTTTAAAAATATTCAGGCAACAAATATTTATAAAAGTGGATACCTTTTTCTTATTAAAGAATGGAATCAACATAAAAGCCAAACAATAGGGGAATTCCTAAAAAAAAAATAATCATTCCACAGGATAAAATGTTATGTAACCATTAAAGATCGTGACCTCAACAAATATTTATTTAAAACTAGAATTAGTAGGAAGAAAGAAATAATAAAGATTAGTGCAGAAGTAAATAAAATAGAGACTAAAAAACACAAAAGATCAACAAAATGAAAATTGGGTTTTTTCAAAAGATAGACAAAATTGACAAATAATTAGCTAGAATAATGAAAAAAGGAAAGAAGATCCAAGTAAATAAAATCACAAATGAAAAAGGAGACATTTCAACTAATAACACAGAGATACAAAATATCATTAAATTATGTAATGAAAAAGTGTAAGCCAACAGACGAGAAACCTAGAGAAAATGGATAAATTCCTTGACACATACAAGCTACTAAGAATGAAGCAGGAAGAAATAAAAAACCTAAACAGACCAATAACTACTAAGATTGAAGCAGTAATAAAAAGTCTCCCAACAAAGAAAAGCCCAGGACTAGACAGATTCACTGCTGAATTTTACCAAACACTAAAGAACTAAAACCAGCCGGGTGCCATGGCTCACGCCTGTAATTCCAACATTAGGAGGCCGAAGCAGGTGGATCACTTGAAGCCAGGAGTTCGAGACCAGTCTGGCTAATACAAAAATTAGCCAGGCATGGTGGTGGGCACCTGTAATCCCAGATACTCAGGAGGCTGGGGCATGAGAATCACTTGAACCCAGGAGGCAGAGGTTGAAGTGAGCCAATATCACACCACTGCACTCCAGCCTGAGTGACAGAGTGAGACTTGTCTCAAAAAAAGAAAGAACTAAAACCAATTATTTGTAAATATTGTATAAAACTGAAGGGGAGAGAATTTTTCATTCTGTGAAGCCAGCATCACTCTGATACCAAAACCAGACAAGGGCGTAACAAAAATGAAAAGTACAAGCCAATATCCCTGATTAATATAGATGCAAAAATCCTCAAGAAAATACCAGCAAACTGAATCCAACAGCCCATCAAAAAGATTATACACCATATTTAAGTGTAATTTATCCAGGTATGCAAGGGTGATCACACATGCACAACTGAAGAAATGTAATACAGCACAACAGAATAAAGGAAAAAAACCATGTATCTTAATAAATGCAGAAAGAAACATTTGATAAAACTCAACATCCCTGCATGATAAAAGCTCTCAAAGAATTAGATTTAGAACAAACATATCTAGACACAATAAAGACCATACATAACAAACCCACAGCCAACATCATACTGAACAGGGAAAAATTGAAAACTTTTCTCAAATAACTGGAACAAGACAAAAATGCTCACTTTCAACACTTTTATTCAACACAGTACTGGTAGCCCTGACCAGAGTGATTAGCCAAGAGAAAGAAATAAAAGACATCCAAGTTGGAAAAGAAGAAGGCCAATCGTCCCTCTTTTCAGATGACATGATCTTGTATATCGAACAACTTAAAAACGTTACCAAAAATCTTTTAGAACTGATAAATTCAGTAAAGTTACAGGGTAGAAAAATCAATGTACAAAAATTCAGTAGCATTTCTATACACCAATAACAAACTAGCTGAAAAAGAAATCAGGAAAGCAATCTCATTCACAATAGCAAAAAAAAAAAAAAGAAATAAATTTAACCAAACAGATGACAAGTCTTCTCAATAAAATTATAAAACTCTAGTGAAAGAAAATGAAGAGGATGTAATCAAATGGAAAGACATCCCATGCTCATGAATCAAAAGAATTAATATTGTTAAAATGAGCACAGTATCCAAAGCAATGTAAGTATTCCATACAATTCTTATCAATATATGAATTACATTCTTTGCAAATATAGAATAAATAATCCTAAAACTGATATGGAGCCACGAATGATTCTGAATAGCCAAAGCAGTCTTGAATAAAAAGTACAAAGCTGAAATCTTCAGAGTATCTAACTTCAAAATACACTAGAAAGCTACAAAACATACTATTAATAGAAAGAAAACCAAACAATGTGGTAACTGGCATAAAAACAGATACACATGACCAATGGAAAATAACAGATGTTTTAGACATAAATCCACATATTTATAGCTAACTGATTTTTCACACCAGTGTCAAGAACATACAATGGGGACAACATAGTCTCTTCAATAAATGGTCCTGAAAAACCTGGATATCCATACGAAAAAAAGAAAAACTAAATCCCTATCTCTCACCATTTGCAAAAATTAACTCAAAATGAGTTAAAGACCTAAGGGTAGGACCGGAAACTACTGAAAGAAAACATAGGGAAATTCTTCAAGACATTCATTCTGGCAAAGATTTTATGGATAAGACCACAAAATTATAGGCAACAAAAGCAAACATAGACATATGTTATATCAAACTAAAAAGCATCTGTACAGCAAAGGAAAAAAATCAGAAGAGTGAAGAGATAACAGAATGCGAGAAAATACGTGCAAATCATTCTTCTAAAAAGAGATTAATATTCAGAATATAGAGGAACTCAAGTCAACAGCAAAAATAAAATAATTCAATTTAAAATGGGCAAATTATCTGAATAGACATTTCTTAAAAGAAGACATACAAATAGACAACACACATGAAAAAATGCTCAACATCACTAATGAGCAGGGAAATGTAAATCAAAACCACAATGAGATGTCACTGTAACCCAGTTAAAATGGCTACTATCAAAATGACAAAAAATAACAAATGCTGGTAAGGGTACAGAGAAAGGGGAACTCTCATACAGTGTTGGTGGGCGGAATGCAAATTAGTACAGCCATTATGCAAAACAGTATGTAGACTCCCCTCCACAAAAAAAACTACAAACAGAATTACCACATGATCCAGCAATCCCACAACTAGGTATATATCCAAACGAAAGCACATCATTATGTCTAAGAAATACCTGCACTTCCATATTGCTGCACTATTCACAATAGTCAAGATACGGAATAAATGTAAGCATCTATCAACAGATGAATGGACAGAGAAAATGTGGTATATATTCACAATGGAACACTATTTGGCCATAAAAAAAGAATGAAATACTGCCATTTGCAGCAACATGGATGAACCTGAAAGATATTATGCTAAGTGAAATAAGCCAGGTACAAAAAGATAAATAACACATATTCTCATCCATATGTGAAAACTAAATCATTGGATCTCATAGAAGTAGACAGTAAGAATAGAATAATGGTAGCTAGAAGCTAGGATGGGTAGGGGAGCAGGGGGGATAGAGACAGTTTGGTTGCTTAAGGAATACAGTTAAGTAAGAGGAATCAGTTCTAGTGTTCTATAGCACTGTACAATGAATATAGTTCACTGTAACTTATTCCATATTTTTAAGTATCTAGAAGAGAGAATTTTGAATGTTCCCAACACAAAGAGATGATAAATAGAGGGGCTAGATATGCTAATTACTCTGGTTTGTTTATTACACATTGCATACAGGTATAGAAACATTGCACTGTACCTCATAAATACGTGCAATTATTATGTATCAATTAAAATTATAATAAAGTAATAAATTTAGATGGTAAAAATAAATAAAAGAGAAAAAATCTTAGTATGCACTTAATTTTTAAAACCATGGTAAATAAAAAACCGTATCAGTGTAAAATAGGCATATGTACATAAAGACTGACAGATATTATTAATACAGTATTTTTTCTTCCTTATTCTTTTAAAATATTTCCCAAATTTTCCACAATTGGTTTATGACAAATAAAATAAAAAATAACATTTTTACATAAAATATATTTCTAAAACTTCCCCGCCCCCACCTTTTTTTTTTTTTTTGAGACAGAGTCTCACTCTGTCGCCAGGCTGGAGTGCAGTGGCACAATCTCGGCTCACTGCACCCTCTGCCTCCCAGGTTCCAGCGATTCTCCTGCCTCAGCCTCCCGAGTCACCAGGACCCAGGTAATTTTTGTATTTTTAGTAGAGATGGGGTTTCACCATATTGGCCAGGATGATCTCGACCTCTTGACCTCATGATCCACCCACCTCAGCCTCCCTAAGTGCTGGGATTACAGGCATGAGCCACTGCGCCCGGCCTACTAAAGCCCTTTTAAGAAACTAACAAAAAAAAGGCAGATAGGGCAGAGCAAGAGATTTAAATATTATATTTATTGGCACATAGAAAATAAGTGAAGCCAAGAGTCTACATACATAAAAACAAAAGAAGTCAAATGTTAAGACTGGAGAGAATGACTACATTATTGTCCTTGTCCTGTTATAACTCTTCTAGACATTCTAATTTGAAACTACTGATAAAATATATGTGCCAATATATCATTCTGTTTACTGTTGAGTATCGCCTCTGTATTGATGACCAATATGATTGTAGTTTAGAAATGCAATTTCATTTCTAACATCTTTTTAATTATCTAAGAGCACAGTTTATTTCAATTTTAGTGATAACATCCAAGGCAATGAGCGGGACCATTTGTCTGAAGCACTCACTGTTAAATAGCACATACAGAGATCTTGAATGGCAAATATTAGAAAAGTATCTGTATTTAGTATTAAATATTTGAAGGCTTTTTCGTATTTGTACCAACATTCTTACTTGAGATTTGGCAATCAAAATGGTTTATTTAAATTAGTAGTTCAGATTCAGCACCTCCCCCGACAAACACACACCCTTATATCAAAAGAGCTTACATATGATGACTAGTGACATCTGAATAAAAGCCATGCCTATGAATATCAAAATGAAGAGAATCATGGCTGTATGAGGCTGAATGTTGTAGCTTCAGACAGTGTTCACCTAAAGAAATATTGATATTATTGACCACTCTAATGAGGAATGTCCTCCCTCCATTAAACCCAGTTAAAATGATCGATCGATTGATTTGGTCAATATTTTGCCTCTGTTACTTGACTCTGCACAGAACAAGGTAGACAGGTTTGCAGGTAATGTTTTCCAAAGTCTCTAATTTGAACTAAATCTATATAATTTCTAATGGTATCCCACCTCTTCCTCCTGGCCCCTCTCCATCTTATTCCTTACATGTAAGCCTAAGCTTTTTTCTTTCTGCACTTTTGAACTTTCCTCACTTCCAGTTTGTCTATTATGTATTTTCTTATCTGATTTTGCTCAAATAGCTTTTAGAGGCAAAAAAGAAAAGTGTTGCAATGACCATATATGTCATGAGGACAGCTCTGTTATCTCAAACTAAATATTTCAGGTAATACATTTTATTAAAGTGTATTTTTATTTTTTAGCTATTCAGGGCATAACTAACTTTGGTATAAAAAATCATTAAAAACCCAGAATTGCAACTTGCTCAAAATAGAATGCACTATTGAGATATATTGTACCTACCAAATCTCCTATGCTTACAGTCTATATTTGGAAGAATAAATAAGATATAATTTCCTGCTTTCATTAAGTTTAAAGTCTAATGAGATTAACTTAATGCTAAGCAGGCTATTATAATTTCGTCAGCAACGACCTGGGATAGAGTACTTTGAAAGTACACAGGAAGACTTCCTGGTGCCTTCCATCACTTTAGATGACACTTAGACCAGAAACGATTGAGTATGAAATATCTAGGAGATGAGCCAAAAGGGAATTTTATCAGAGAGAACGAAGTCATGTAAAAAAATTGACAGTGAGAAAAAATAAGGCAAATCTGGGGAATTTAAAAGTATTTTTGTATCACTAGAATGTAAAAGATAAGGTATGAGTTGAAAAGATTAGATATGCTGGTGAAACACATAGGAGTAATTATTCACCCTGGGGACAGTTTAAAGCATTTCAGAATACTATTAAACAAGGGAGTTAAATGTATTCAGATTTATGATTAATTCATTGGCACTAGTGAAGTTTTTGAGAGCTAGCAAGCTCTGATGAGTGAGTAAGGGTCATGGCATTTTATTATGGTTTATTGTGGTCATGGCAGTTTATTTCAACAGTTACCAAGTAAAACTGGTCTTACGGTAATAACAGGTCATTTCAGCAGCTGGCTTGCAGCATAATCCTTCTGAAGGCAATTGTATCCTGAGTGTTTCCCCCTCCACTCCGGTCTCTTGACTCTAATTTAGTTAGGTATGATAAGATAACTTCAATTCATATAATCAATTTTCACACAATTTAAACAAACTGGATCACTTTCTCAAAATTATATAAACTACTACAACTCATTTGATAAAAGATGAAGTTATCTGAGTAGCCCTATAACTATTAATGCAATGGAATTCATGGTTTAGAAAGTCTCAGAAAAAAAATCTGAGAAAAAATATTTTGACTGTATCAATGTCAATATCCTGGTTCTGATATTACATTATACTTTTGCAAAATGCAATCATTAGGAAAGCTGTGTAAAAGGTACACAGGATCTCTGTGTTATTTCTTACAAATGCATACGAATCTATAATTATTACAAAATAAAAAGTTAAAAATATTATGACAAATTGACTGCCATTTTAAATTAAAAAAATAAAATTTTAGATTTGTAGCATGGATATTATCTTCATATTATGTAATACCACCTTTAAATACAAATATGAAAGTATTTTACTTATGCAAAATAACCAGTATTTTGTATTTTTCATTTTCTTTCATTTTAATAATTTCAACTTTTATTTTAAATTCAGGGGGTACATATGCAGGTTTTGCCACATGGTTATATTGCATAATGCTGAGGTTTGAAATATGAATGATCCCTTCACTCAGGTAGCAAGCATAGTACCCCAATAGTTAGTTTTTTAACACTTGCCTCCTCTCTTCCTCCCTACCAGCAGTCCACAGTGTCTATTGTTCCCATCTTTATGTCCATGAGTATCCAAGTTTAATTCATACTAAAAAGCAAGAATGATGGCTTTCAGCTGCATTCATGTTGCTGCAAAGAACATGATTTCATTCTTTTTATGGCTGCATAGTACTCCATGGTGTGTATGTACCACATTTTCCTTATCCAATCCACCATTGGGCAGCTAGGTTGATTCCATGTCTTTGCTATTATGAATAGCGCTGCAATAAACATACGAGTACAGTTGTCTTTTTGATAGAACAATTGGTTTTCTCTTAAATATACTCCCAGTAATGGGACTGCTGGGTCCAATGGTAGTTGTGCTTTAAGTTCTCTGAGAAATCTCCAAACTGCTTTTCACAGTGGCTGAACTAATTTACATTCCCACCAACAGTGTGTGAATGTTCCCTTTTCTCCACAGCCTCACCAGCATCTGCTGTTTTTTGAGTTTTTAATAACAGCCATCCTTACTAGTGTGAGATGCTATCTCACGGTGGTTTTGATATACATTTCTCTGAGTATTATTGATATTGAGTATTTTCTTCATATTTTTGTTGGTCAGTCGTATGTCTCATTTCGAGAAGTGTCTCTTTATGTCTTTTGCCCACATTTTAATAGGGTTATTTGGTTTTATGCTTGTTGAATTAAGTTCTTTATAGCTTAATCATCAGCATTTTTTATCTTGTACAAGCATATGTTTTGTTTTTGCTGGAATAGTAGAAACCCTGGTCAAAGATTTTTATTTCACTTCAAATATACATATATTCTAAAAATCCTATATCCAGCTTACAGGAATGTAAGAAATAATTGAAATGAAATGGAACTATGGATTTCTCTACTTTTCCCTTCCTTAGTGTGCTATTGTTTTCAGCACAAGTGTTTGGCTAATATAATATCAGGAAGTAAAGTGAGTTTGAAAGGATATTAGAGGTAAGGCTCCTTGGGCCTTGGAGTCTGTTAGAATGCTGGTATCTTCTTTGAGTGTCTGTTTCAGATGGAAAACAAGGCCTCCCACATCTCTCAACTCCCAACATCCTTAGACACAGACTTGTGATTCTGGAACATGAGCACAGAATTTCCGTGGAATCACAACACTCAGGGAGACTCAAAACAACCTTGAATGATTGTTTAGATATTGCCGGAGAGAAACACGGGTAGTCCAGCCTAACACAGAGGTTATTCTCTGGGCAGCTGCAGGTCTTATTTATTCATATAAAATTACATTAAAGTTCTATAAATAATCTTTGAAATATTATGAGAAAATATTTCTATTCTTAGAAGACGGTAGAGTGATTATGAGGAGTATATGCTTTGAGTAAGACAGCTTGGATTATGTGGATAAAACAGGAAAAAATGTGGGAATAAATAACATGTGATACTATGAAACATTCAATGAATGCCTGGGGGATAGTAATACACTATATTCCTGTAGTAGTTGTATATAGATAACAATAGTTGCTGGATAACCATTTGGCAGAGTAAGTATGCAGTGTATATACTAGCAAGAGAAGGTCATGAAAAAACAGTTTGAATAAAAGTCTTTGTTAAGTAGTAATTATACAATCTTTTAAAAAGTCATCTGATTTCTGTATGCATATGTTGTACGTCATGTTTTAATGTAACATTGTATTTTAACCACAAAGGACTGAGAGAAAGATATCAGAATCGTGTGTGTGTGTGTGTGTGTGTGTGTGTGTGTGTCTGTGTGTGTGTCTGTGTGTGTGGTTTGTGCCCCCAAGGATTTCAATCCTATTCAGAAACAAGAGAAATAAAAAGAATCAACTGGTAGAAGATACACAAATATTTTTTTCAAACCAAGAAGAATTTATAATGGTCAAAGCTGTCCAAAGCTAGAATTTTCTGTCTCAGAAATTTGACATTCTGATTTACTAAATCTAAAGAATATATATATGTATGTGTGTGTATACTTTAGAATATATATATACACACACCCTGTATATACTACAGTGTATAGAATATACTTAAGAATATACTTTAGAATATATGCATATAGAAATACATGAAATATCTATGTATATATGAAATATATGAATAAATGTATATAGTAATATATGAAATATATACATACATTCTAAAGTATTAATACATATATTTGGAATGTTGGAATAAGATTTCTTGAATTCTTTTTGTTTTGTAATATATAACACTAAAATAATTTAAGAAATTGGTTGTAGGTTGGACTACATCTATGCTTTCAAGTCGTTCTTCATTGGCATTCCAACATTCCAAAGTCACCTAAGATACATAATAAATACTTAAGTGTCCAAATTAATTTAACACTTATTTTGTGTCTGAGGTACAAGATTCATAACTCTGCACTTTTTAAAACCCTAGAGATGACTCTGATACAGTCTGCCAGTGGAGCTGCTGACATAGATGACCTTTCGTATCCTCTCAAATTTGATGTTTGGTTTATTTGGTTTCTATCAGTGCTTGGAGTACAGGAATGAGTCTTACACCTTTCTTTATATGCAGGGCCTTGCTCATAATTGGTATTAGGTAGATGTTTCATAAATAAAAGAACAAATGAGTGATTGAATAAAAGGACATCTCACTCCCCCACACCGACCTCTCTGTATAATACTAAAGGCCTTTATAAAAATTAGCATAAAAGTTAATGAAATCAGTATAAAAGATGAAATAGAATGCAGTGGCAAGATGGAAAAAATATGGGTAAAAGAAACTCAATTATTTAACATGTTGGGGAAGAAAAGGAGCTTTGGGAAAAACTATTTAAGATGGGATGATAAGTTTAAGAAACTAGAACATGCTGAAAAATATGCAGTATATAGAACTTGAAACCGAAGAAAAAGAAGGCAACGCATCAATATTGAGAGGCTTGAGGAGTAAGAGACAGGGAAGAAGAAAGCTCTGTCACCGAATCTGATATACTCATCATCCAAATACTACATGCTAAGAAAAAAAATTATATATATATTTCCTTTTGCTCTAGGAAGTAGCTTCATTACAAGAACTGTGAATGCATTAAGCATTTCACTGTTCACCTTAAGGGCTTGCTACATAGACTATTTTTTTTTTCCTAGTCTGGCATGCTCTGGGGCATAAAATGATTTGGTTGCCGAAGTTTTGACATTTTAAAATATTTTAATGATTAAATGTTTAATTAAGTCAGTGGACCCTGAGGTCATTTGGCAAAGGGTAGTTTTTTTGTTTTGTTTTGATTTTGATTTTGGATCAAATTCATTAAAACACAGACACATACACACCCAATTTGAGAAAAGCATTGGTAAATCTGTTGGGAAAAAAGCTTTCCTAAAAATATTCATTTACTACTGTTTCTTGAGTTAGAGTTACAAGAAAGCAGTACTTCTGCGTAGAATTATCTGGAAGTGTTTCATTGGAAAAAAGTTTATTATCCTAATAAATGATGGAGTAAATAACAAATAACAGGCCTGGTACAGTGGCTCACACCTGTAATCCCAGGACTTTGGGAGGCCGAGGTGGACAGATCACTTGAGGCTAGAAGCTCGAGACCAGCCTGGCCAACATGGTAAAACCCCATCTCTACTAAAAATACAAAAATTAGCTGGGCGTGGTGACATATGCTTGTAATCCCAGCTTCTCCAGTAGACTGAGGCAGGAGAATCACTTGAACCCAGGAGGCGGAGGTTGCAGTGAGCTGAGGTGGCGCCACTGCACTCCAGCCTGGGCGACACAGCGAGACTCCATCTCAATAAATAAATAAATAAATAAATAAATAATAACAATAATAAATTTAAAATAATATATACATGGGTAGGAAAGCTAAAAACTGGAACATGTAATACCAAGGAATCCTGTAGCTTCTATATGCATCCAACTCTATCCTAAGATGCAGGCTCACTGTGGACTGATCAAAGACAGTCAGATTAATAGTGGAAAATTATGCATATTTCACTGTAGTTTAATAATTTAGTGCTGCATTAAATCCTTTGAAGATTAAGGCATTGTATGATTAATTTATTCATAAGCCATTGATTCATTGATTCAGGGACAGTTGCTAGTTAGTGAGCTCTCCCATTTGCAGACATTGGTTCAGTTTGTTTGTTGTTGGTGTTTTAGCAAAACTTGGCAAAGCTTCCTCCATATAGTAATACAGATATTCTTTGGTATCCATGGAGGATTTGGGGGATTGGTTCCAGAACCCCTGTGAATACCAAAATCCACAGATGTTTAAGTCCCTTATATAAAATAGTGTAGTATTTGCAGATAACCTACATACCTTCTCCCATATAGTTTAAATCATTTCTAGAGTACTTATATTTAATTTACATAACAATATAGATGTTGTACAAATTGTTACACTGTATTACTTTTAAATATTTATTATTTTTATTGTTGTATTGTTATTTTTATTATGTTTTTAAAAATACTTCAATTCATCATTGGTTGAATTAGAGAACCAGTGTGCAATTAAAAAAAAAAAAAGTGTGGCGTGTGGTATCTGTAGCATTGAATGAATTTCCATATATATTTATCACTATAATTTTTTGAGACAGAGATTTATGTTTTTATTGCGTATTCTGTTTTTTTTTTTTTTTTAATGTTCTCCTCCCTTTCTTTCCCCCTTTAAGTAGCTGGCCACATTCTACTTTCTTTCTTCATATGAGATTTGTTTTTGTGCTTCCAGACTTTTGTTTCCAAGTTTCTAAACCCACTGAAAATAATAGAATTTGAAGAAGCATGCTGTATCTCTAGACTAAATATTCTTCCAGGTTGAGTGGTGTGTGTGTGTGTGTGTGTCTGTGTCTGTGTGTCTTTGTGTATATGGCGCTGTGGGGGGGAGATGCCATGTGGCAGCATCTCCAAGGATGTGGCAGAACCTCAGTAGTAATTAACACACATTACATTGAGAAGACTGGAAGGGTCCAGCACTTCCAGCCAATATGGTAATTCCCATGCATAAGGAAGGCACAGAAACAATGGGCAATTGGCGTTGCCAGCTGGATAATAAAATTCTTAAAAGAAACATAATCAGTGATCAATTAGTCATCCCTGATGTTTAGTGTGGTTTACAATTCCAAAAACTTGAAGTGAGAAAAACAACAAATATGATCGATATTAAATTATTTACAAGGCTATGAAAATCAAGAGATGAGTTTACCAGTTGAGATCTATACATAATATACAGAAGTTCCTGGTAGAAAAGGCAATAACAAGAATAATGACCATAACCCTGTATGTATAGGGATGTTGTTTGTGTTTTCCCATAGATGGATGAAGCTCATTGAAATCAGCAGAAGTATTGTATGAGTCATTCATGGGCATGGGAGCCTCTTAGATAGAGAAATATATACACTTTGAAGGTAACTCTGAGAGATTTATTCACTAATTGCTTGGGAGAGGATATTGGAATTTCAACAGAAATAATAAAATGTGAAAAATTCTTGGAATTTACCAGACATGTATCCAACCTCCAATGCAAGTAACATGAAGATTATCTGCTGATTCTTATTCTGTGGTGACAGAGACACACTGGCACCATCTTGTGATGACACCAGAGAATAAAACTAAAGGCTAAAATAATAGAACATCTCAGATTATGAATAAGAGAGAAATGGGAGCTCCATGAGATCATCCATTACTAGAAATACAAAATGTTAATATCTGATTAAGTGTGAATAACAATGGAATACATTCCAGTAACACAGTAATGGCCATGCATTATTGGTTAAAATCATGAATTATTAAATGAGTATATCATGACAATGCTTTTATTTTTACTTTCTATACTTCATTCTAAATAATTTTCTCAACCTTAAAATAAATACATTATTTTACCTCTAGTCAAACCTGATTTATAAATTATCTTTCTAGTTATCTTTTTTATCCATAAAATGAGGAGTTTGTTACATTAATTGATCTATTAAGCTTCTTCTAGATCCATAAAATGACTTACTGACAATGATAATATAATAACAGTTCAGCTTACAGAAGAAAGAAATTTTGGTTCATTAATTTGTCTATTCAACAAATCTTCGTTGTCTCTGGTTTACTAGCTATTATAGTAAGTTATAAATTTGAAAATATGAGTAATATGAAGATATTTTCCACAAAAAGGCTAAAGACTATAGGGACAGACATGTACGCAAATAATAACTCAAGATGCAGTACTCTGCATCACACAGAAATGAGACGATTTTGACTCAATTTTGGCTCACGTCTGTAATCCCAGCACTTGGGGAGGCCAAGACGAGTGGATCACAAGGTCAGGAGATCGAGAACATCCTGGCCAACATGGTGAAACCCCGTCTCTATTAAAAATACAAAAATTAGCTGGGTGTGTTGGCGTGGAACTGTATTCCCTGCTACTGGGGAGGCTGAGGCAGGAGAATAGCTTGAACCTGGGAGGCGGAGGTTGCAGTGAGCCGAGATCGCACCACTGCACTCCAGCCTGGTGACAGAGCAAGACTCTGTCTCAAAAAAATAAAGAAATAATACAAAAATAAATAAAACTATTTGGACTCAATTTTCTTTTTTGTGCATTCAAAAAAGCAGATTTTCTCTGTTGTTATACATGAAGAGTCAAAATTTTAACATTATCTGCCAGAATACTTAAATTCACAGGTTTTTTTAAAGAATTGGAGAAGGAAGGTCAGTTTTTCACACTGCTGATAAAGACATACCCAAGACTGGGAAGGAAAAGAGGTTTAATTGGACTTAGAGTTCCACATGGCTGGGAGGCCACAGAATCGTGGTGGGAGGTGAGAGGCACTTCTTACATGGCAATGGTAAGAGAAAATGAGGAAAAAGCAGAAGTGGAAACCCCTGATGAACCCATCAGATCCCGTGAAACTTACTAACTATTACAAGAATAGCACAGGAGAGGCCGGCACCCATGATTCAATTACCTCCCTCTGGGTCTCTCCCACAATATGTGGGAATTCTGAGAGAGACAATTCAAGTTGAAATTTGGGTGGGGACACAGCCAAACCATATTAGAAGGTAAAGGCAGAGTACAAAAAAGGTAATTGACTTTGGGAGGTCATGGTGGGTGGATCACCTATGGTCAGGAGTTCGAGACCAGCCTGGCCAACATAGTGAAACCCCATCTCTACTAAAAAATACAAAAAAATTAGCTTGGCATGGTGGCGGGTGCCTATAATCCCAGCTACTCGGGAAGCCGAGGCAGGAGAATAGGTTGAACCTGGGAAGCGAAGGTTGCAGTGAGCCGAAATTGTGCCATTGCACTCCAGCCTGGGCAACAAGAGTGAAACTCAGAAGGAAAGAAAGAAGGAAGGAAGGAAGGAGGGAAGGAAGGAGAAAGAAAGAAGGAAGGAAGGAAGGAAGGAAGGAAGGAAGGAAGGAAGGAAGGAAGGAAAGAAAAGAAAAGAAAAAGAAAGAAAGAAAGAAGAAAGAAAGAAGGAAGGAAGGAAGGAAAAAGAGAGAAAGAAAGAGAGAAAGAGAGAAAAAAAGAAAGAAAGAAAAAAGAAGGAAGGAAGGAGAAAGAAAGAAAGAGAAAGAAAGAAAGGGAGGGAGGAAGGAAGGAAAGAAAGAAAAGGGGGAAAAAAAGAAAAGGTAACTGAATTTTGTTTTTCATTCTCTTAAAGATATGGGATTTGCTATACCAGTGGTATGAGAAAGAGAGAACCATTTATTGAGTATGTGCTAAGCACTGTGCTAGGAACTGAATATTTATTGCCAAATAAATATTGGTATATAAAATTACCAAATTTTGTATTTGTGTGTGTTGTGGAGGGTCACATCTCTATCTTGATATCATTCTTTTTTTTTTTTTTTTTCTTTTTTGAGACAGTATCTAGCTCTGTCGCCCAGGCTGGAGTGCAGTGGGCGATCTCGGCTCACTGCAAGCTCCACCTCCTGGGTTCAAGTGATTCTCCTGCCTCAGCCTCCTGAGTAGCTGGGACTACAGGCACATGCCATTACGCTCAGCTAATTTTTGTATTTTTAGTAGAGACAGGGTTTCACTATGTTGGCCAGGCTAATCTTGAATTCCTGACCTTGTGATCCACCCACCTCAGCATCCCAAAATGCTGGGATTACAGGCATGAGCCCTGCACCCAGCTGATACTATTCCTCTTAAATAATGACACTGCTAGACATGATCTTGTTAGGATTGTAATAAGGCTATGTCCCCACTCTTCATATGACTCTGAAATCATTCATTTGGAAGGATTCCTGTTCTCATTGAAGACCTCATACTTTTTTTTGTTCAAGTGGAAGGATTTATTCTAAAAAATATATTCCAGTTCATCTCATTAATAATGTATATTGTAAGGAACAATCTTGTGCCAGCAGGTGTATAGAACAGTTGGCCCAGTAGGTCATTTCAATCTCTTATTTCTATAAGTCTATGAACCTGCTCTGACAATGTGAGCACTGGAACACCCAATATTCCTAAAAGCCGAATGGCTGTGAATCAGGAATTTTGATGTCTGGCTGGCAATATTAGCACAAAACTGTCAGAATGAAGAGGGGATCATTTAAACTCCTTAGCAAGATTGAGATAAATCTGTCAGAGCTACTGGATGGAGCATTTGCTAATTAAACTACAATCTCTTAAATTAAAGGATGAAAAAGTGCCAAATAAAGAGAGAAAAATGAATAATACATGTTTAAAAAGATGTTTCTCTATGGGGGTTGGCTGCAGTGTTATTTGTGATACCTAAAATTAGAAATATTGCATACTCTAACAATAGAGAAATGATTTTTTGAAACTAAGATATAGCATGGGATAATCATGTAGCAATTTAAAAAGCCAGCATATTATGTTTGATGTAGAAAAAAGTCAAAGACTTAGTTTTAAATCAAAAAGTCAAAATTGCAGAACATAATACATAATGTAATGACATTTTTTAAAAAGTTACTAAATTGTAAATTTGTGCACTTACATATATCTGTATGTAAACAATACAAGACTCAAAATTATTAACATTGGTTACTCAGAGGAGAAGAATGGGGTTTGAGTAAAAATTAATGGCATTTAGCCACTGTGAATTGCTCATAAATATTACAACAAGAATAGATTTTTATATTACTTTTTAGATAAATGTATGTAAAAATAAAAGAAAAACACTGCTTAATTTTTCAAAATAAATTTGAAAAGTAGAAGAATATAAGGGAAGGACTTGTTAATCTGGGGAATTGAAACAAACTAGGCACAGGTCTGGGTTTTTCTGAGTCTGCATTTCTTCATCTGTTTTCAGAATAGTTAATAACTAAACAACAAGGTTAACGTGATACCCTATATACAATCACAAGTACAGAGCCTGCTACAGAGTAAAAATGTTCTTAATGGCTAGAAAATAATTGTGCTTTCTCTCTTCCCCTTTCACACACTTAAAAAAGAGACAGGTCACTTACAGACTTCTGCTATAGTACTAAGAATGGAAAATTAGTCAAAAGGTGAGTGAAATTTACAGAATTCATAAGGTAACAACAACAAAGCCTGGCCATCGTGCCTCACTATTTGAAAGTATAGCAAAACATATGTTTCAGGACTAATCATTGGGAACACAGTTCTAAAACGGAAGAAAAAATGTTGAACAGATGAACTTTAAAATCCAGACAGAGACAAGATCTGCATTTAGATACATGTGGCTATTTTAAAACATATATATGTCAAGAGAGGAGACAGTAGTTGGGAAGAGAAGGCTACTGAATCACTGGTGTCTGCTTTGGCTTTTCCTTTGCCCTGTAAGGAATCTTGGCTGGAAATTATATGGGAAAATCCAATGAATAAATTGGATATATTCCCTAGTCATTTATCTTCAGCCTGTGGCTCATCACAGTGGTGCTGTGATGCTGAGATTGCTCCCTGCTCAGGCTGTATTTCATCAGTCTCATTCAAAGAGTGTACTTGCCAAGGAGAGTGTGTAAGAAGCAGGATAGAGAGGAGGTCAATAAACTCATAATCATAGGAGCATCCTGCAATGCCACTGATGAGGCTCTGTACCCCCTGAAAAAGCTTGGGTATTTCCTTTCCTTTATCATTTTAAGAATTAGGGCTGAGACTCTGCAGCATATATACTCATGTGGTGATTAAGATCCTTAGAAATATAGGACAAATAACACACCAAGCTCTTGGACAATTTTTATTTCTGGGTATATCCTAAGTCGCCTTTTTTTTTTTTCCACCTCCCAGCCATCCTGACCCTTATTTTTTCTCTCAGAGTAAGGATCTTCTAAAGGAAATAAGTGTAACGGAAAAAACAAAAAACAAAAAACAACAAAAAAAAAACACCTTTGTATTTCTCCAACTACAAAAGAGATTAGGGAGCTTCCACTTTTGGTCATGATGGAGTAAAGGAGCCAAACTTAACCTCCCATTCTGAAAAACTATAAACTGGATAAAATACATGAAATGATAGTTTAAGACATTAGACAACCAGCAGCGCAGAACAGTGATCACTGAGAAGAGGACCAAGCTAGATGTGCCCTATGATTTCCCCAGCTTACTGGCTGCAGACAGACCTTAACACAGAGGAGTTAAGAATCTTAACAGAGCTCAGCAATCTCAATGAGTTAAGGAAAAAGACTTCCAAGTTCAAGGAGAGCAGGGCTCTGGAGATATGCAGAGGATTAACATAAGCCTCCTCACATAAGCATGTGGGAAAACTACCACAACCAGAGAAAGAACAAACAGAAAAGTGCAGGTAGAATAATTCAAGGAGGTTACATGGGGCAATAGCAACTGTGGAAGAATCACAGCAGTAAGGGCAAATCAAAACAATGGGCTAAACTGAAAGTCATGACTCTTGCCTAGGACAATATTCCTAAGAACTAGGTATGACATATTTTACTGAACTTTGGCTTGCTGCCAATGACCTAGTCCTATGAGTTGCTACTTGGAAGACTGCAGACTGACATATTAAATATTTCTCTCTTTCAGGCCATAAAATGCAGAAATAAATCACTGCTGCTAATTGAACAGTCTGGATCGCTCAGGTATACACCCACAGTTAGGGCCCATTCTCTGATGACATTGACTGCAATCAAATTACTGATCAAGATAGCACTGCCTGTTCACTGAAAACTCTACCTAGATCTATAATCAAACCAGACATGGTAATCCATCCAACATCATGGAATGGGCACAAAGCTAAAGACTATATGTTTCTGATGCAAATGCTGTCCTTGCATGTCAATTATTTCATGTGGTGACTCTTATCAATAATTCTCCCCTTTGTCTCATGGTGACAGAGGCTATATTGCATGGGGTTTGCCTCTGCTTACTTCTGGCAAATAGAGTATTTGCCCATTCCTCTGGGCAACAGGGCCTCACTACTATTTCAGTCTGACCAGCTAATTCTGGTACCATATTTTCCCTTGAAACAGAACTATCATGTTTTCAGCTCATCCACAGTCAATGATAATGGTGTACATTTTGTAGCAAAGACTACTCAACAGTGGGTCAATTGTCACAGCATTTGATGGACACTTCATACCCTTTATTATCCCCAGGTTGCTGACATTATCATGAGGTGGAATGGACTTCTAAAAATAAACTCAGAAAGGTTTCTGCTCTCTATTGCTCTCACCACCTCCTCGTCCATACACCTTAGCAAGGCAGTTTGGTAATTAAAAATGGTTATCCACAGCAAAGGTTTACTTCTCTTTGTTAATGAAAGAAATGATGAGTTACATAAACTATTTAAAAAATTAGGTATTTTGCTATGACCAGTCCTGGGCATGATGCTTCTTCCTCTTGACTTCTGAGGAAGCTTGCCTTATATGTTTCTGAATGGTCATCTGAATAAAAAAGTGCCTGAGAAATTCAAACTTAATTCTAGTTCAGCCACCTGCATTGTCATTTGGGGTGGATGTGGTCTTGGATCATAAAAACAATTACCACTTGCTTGAGTACACTGCTCAGTGGGTTTGCCTTTGCTGGCCCCATGCAGGCAAAGGTAGAAATAGACTTCCAAGTTCCCCACTCAGCCTCTGTTGGCATTCAAAGACTAGGCTCTTTGTGAATGCTGGACAGAAATGGGAGTTCCGGCTCCCAACTAGGCCTTCACTGCTCCATCCATGGATGGGTTGGAGTACTTCATTACTGCTCCACACTTGGCTTCCACTGACACCATGGATGGGAACCTCATTGGCAATTAGTGGTGGTGGGAGTCCTGGCACGTCATTTGATGTCCCCTGTTTTCATCCCAGCAGGAAGAAGTAGTACCTCTTTAGTGTCAAGTAAGGAGGGAACTTCAGGTTCTTTATGTGGTCTCCACGTCACCAAGGGGCCGGGGGTGGCTGCCATCCCTTCCAGAATGAAATTTTCAGCTCCCTATTCAACTTTCTCTGACAACACCTTGGTGTGGGGAGGGAGCTGGGGCCACCCATTACAACCTGATGAGAATAGACATCTATGTTTCCCACTCAGTTTTTCCTGAATAAAGGAAGTATCTCAGTTTTATCTGAGGTGGCTTGCTAGAGTACAGCAGCTATTACCTAAAAGTTTTTGTCTTGTAATGCTGCCTCTTTTTTCTATACTTAAAAGGAGGAATAGGGAAAAACAAAAAACAAAACAAAAAAACGAAAAACAAAAAGATGTACTCCAGCTTCCCAGAAGTTCTGTTTGGTTCACATTCACAAAAGTTGATTGTTAAAATAAATATTTAAATATTTACTTCCATTAAAAGCCAACTTTTTCAACAAAACTAAGCTGCTAAGAAATTTTGTTGTGAGTAAATTCTACCAGGAGTGGCTATTGCTTAAGCATTTTATAGGTGGGTGTGAATGTATTTGACTCTCCTATCTAGAATTAGGGACACATTTTGGAAGCATTATAGGCTTTTGCAGATTTTATAGCATCATTTAGCTGAGAAGAGATTCAAAAGAGGATGAAAGGAAAAAGAACGATCATTCAGAAAAGGGAAACAGACTTCATGGTTAGAATTTTTTGGTACTTAACACAGAGGAGAAGGGAGGTTCAGCTTCTTTTACAGAAATATGAAGGCGTTTATTAAATTCAGTGACCCAGTAATATGTACTTGATTCTACAGAAAAAAAAATGTATTAAAATCTTTGCAGAGATTATACAGCTCTAGAGTCCTCAAATTGTGAGCATCCCTTAAGAGAGCTTTCAATCCATTTATGTCTTACATTACCATACTTTATAAAAAAAGCTTTTGTGTTTTGTTACTTCCAAACTTCTTAAGTCTCACCTCCCTATGTTTTTTCCCTGATGCGTTATGCTCCAGTCTTTCCATACCCTTCTTAGTGTCCTAAGCCTTCCTGGGACCAGCCAGCTATTATCTCCTCTGACAGAAATGCCCTTCCCTTGCCCACCCCAACCTTTCTTTCTTTGTCCACACCCCACCTCTGTGACTTTATTAAGTCCGTTTTAAATTATTCTAATTTGAGAGTACCACCTATTCACTGTTGCAAGCCTGATTAAACTGCCAAATGCCTTATAATTTTAGTATTTCTACTTACTTATTCAATAGCGTGAATGACAATAACCCAATTCAACAGGTCACATCCTAGGTTGGTAGTCAGCCTTCAACTAACTGCCCTTATGTAGGGGGCTCACTGTAGTCCAACTGTGGATGCAGCTAAGAGGACAGTGATCACATTGTACCAAATAGAACTGCCTAGAGCTGACCCCTTTTTAAGAGAATTTGTAAAGAAGGATATTTCATATAAAAAACATATAATATGTGGCCTTTTATATCTGGTTTCTTTCATTCAGCATATTTTCAAGGTTTATTTATCTTGCCTCATGTATTGGGTACTTACTTCTTCCCTTTTTATGATGGAATGATATTCATGTATATAGATATACTACCTTTTGATTACTGATTTGTGAGTTTATAGACATTTGAACTGTTTCAAAATTTGTGTCTATCATGAATAATACTTCCATAAACATTTATGTACAAGTATTTTTGTCATATATTTTCATTTTTGGAAATATACAAAGTCATAGGTCACTCAAAGATGAGAATACATTATTAGAAATGTGTCGTTAGGAGATTTCATTGTTGTGCAAAGATCATACAATGTACTTACACAAATCCAGATGGTATAGCCAACAGCACACCTAGGCTATAAGTTATAGCTTATTGCTCCTAGGCTGTAAACCTGTACAGCAATTTACTGTATTGCGTACTGTAGACAATTATAACACAATGGTAAGTATTTGTGTATCTAAACATACCTACCCATAGAAAAGGTACAGTAAAAAGACGGTATTATAATTGTATGAGACCACTGACATATAGTGGTTCTTTATTGACTAATATGCCATTATGCAGTGCATGAGTGTATATAAGAATATAATTGCTAGATCACACAATAACTTTATGTTTAACTGTTGGAGATCAACTAAACTGGTTTTCAAAACATCTGCGCCACTGTACATTCACACCAACAAAGTATAAGTGTTCTATTAGGTTGGCGCAGAAGTAATTGCAGTTTGTCATTACTTTCAATAGCAAAAACTGTGAATATGTTTGTACCAACCTAATAATTTCTCAACATTCTTGCTAACACTTATTATTTTTCATGTTTTAAAATTACAGGCATCCATATGGGAGTGAAGTGGTATCTCATTGTGCTTTTGACTTGCATTTCCATAATGATTAATGATGTTGAGTATATTTTTATGTAATTATCATCAACTTGTATATATTCTTTGAAGAAATGTCTGTTTAAATCATTTGCCCATCTTTTCTTGGTGCTTCCTCAGGTGGCTACCAGCCTGCTGGTTTTCCCTGTGAGTGTCAATTCTTAGTTTTCAAGTCTACCATAGAATTGGAAAGGAGTAATGGGAAGAGGGAAAATTTAAATACTACAAAATTTACAGGTTTTACCAAGATTCAACAATCTTTATTAAGTAAATGCTCCCTACATTGCTGCAAGCCTTCGGTTAATTTCCAGAATTCTGAAAAAATTTATTCTGTCCATTTTTAACAGTATTCTTATTGCCTCTTTGAAAGGGATAATTTTCAGAGGTCTGTGTTCTACCATTCCAGAAATACCAGCCTCTATTATAATTTTAAGGAGTATTCTTTTAAACCTTTTTTGTATCTTTCACCTCACAATAGATATATCATCAAACGCTGTTTGTAATTTTCTCAACTTATATCCAGAATACAACTGCTTATCATAATTCTCTGCCACCATCTTGGGCTATGCCACTATCATCTTACATCTTGATTGTAACTGAATTCTTCCATACGGTCTGAATCAACTGTTGTCTTCCTGTAAAACTCAAACAAGCATCTAGACTGACCTCTTTGAAATGTAAGTCAAAGTATGTTCTTTCCTTGTTTTAAGTACTCTTAGTGTCCTTTCTCACATAGAATAGAATCTAAGTCCTTACAGATGCCTAAAAGTCCCTACATGAACTGATACCTGCCTTCCTTTCTGCTTTCTCACCTCTTTCCTGTTTTCTCATCTTACTTCAACTGCAGTGGCCCTTTGCTATTTCTCAAGTATGCTACGTAGCCCTGCACGACTTCACCTCAGAACTTTTACATTTTCTTTCTTCCTTTGTGCAGAGGTCTTACCCACTTTCAAGTGTCACCTCAATGGGGATAGCTTCCATAATTTTCTTATATAAAACAATAAACCAGACTGGGTGCAGTGGCTCATGCCTGTAATCCCAGCAATTTGGAAGGCCAAGGCAGGTAGATTGCTCGAGCTGAGGAGTTCGAGATCAGCCTGGGCAGCATGGCAAAACCCCATCTCCACAAAAAAATACAAAAATTAGCCTGGCATGGTGGCACGTTCCTGTAGTCCCAGCTACTCAGGAGGCTGAGGTGGTAGGATCGACTGAGCCTGGGAAGCAGAGGCTGCAGTGAGCCAAGATCGCACCACTGCGCTCCAGCCCAGGTGACAGAGTGAGACCCCCATCTCAATAATGATGATAATAATAATAATAATAAATGAAAACATAATAAATCTTCTGCTCCATAGGTAGTTTCTTCCCTGTGTTATTCTCCATAGCACTTACCATCTAACATATTTTTTTTAAATTTATTTAGATTATTTCTATTTTTATTTCCTATCTACTGAAATGTAAGTGATATGAATACCAGGGGTTCTACATTTTATTTCTCACATTATCTCCAGTTCTTAAATCAGTGCCTGGTATAATGAGTGTGTTACAAATATTTGCTAAAATAAATGAATGAACCAGAGATGTGCAAAGCAAATTAAGAGCAAGAGAATCGAGTTTGCAAAAACATTAATAATTTTCTATCTCTGAAATAAAAGAACAAAATCTCTTGATATATTTTATAATGCCCATCATAAACTAATTTATTTGAGTTGCTCTGCCTCTGTGGATTAATTGCAAATGTGTTCTCACTTAATAGAATCCAGATCAATAGAAGTGACAGCAATTAATTCAGGGTGATTTTTCCCCCCTCCTAGTTCAGAATCCAAATACCAGAGGAAGCAAAGAAAGCCCGCCCAGTTGTTTCTCTTCACAAACACAAAATTGTGGAGCACATCTTGGCTCGACCCAGCTTCTGCCTGAATGGTCTCCATCTGTTTGGTACCATGTGGCACACTAGCATATGCCAAGCAATCAGTGATTCTGCTGTATGCGAAGGGAGACAATGAAAAGATTAATACAATTCCTTTAACTCTGATGAGGAACACA
Source organism: Hylobates moloch (assembly GCF_009828535.3). Classification (NCBI taxonomy): domain Eukaryota; kingdom Metazoa; phylum Chordata; class Mammalia; order Primates; family Hylobatidae; genus Hylobates; species Hylobates moloch. The sequence goes on along the minus strand of NW_026652286.1, from coordinate 77,477,601 downwards.
ACGACTCAGTGGCCTCACACATGCATTCTGGAAATTACTGTGCTACAGAAAACTGTTAAACTCATTTCTGGGCTGAGTAAAATATTAAAAAACAATTTGACAGAGCAAGTGCATTGAACAATGTTCAGGACAATCCCCTCTAGTCCTCATTTTCTTGCCCAGGTTGACAAGACGCATTGAAAAAAATGTACACAGCAGCCTCAGAAAAAGACGTGTCTTCTGTGTTAGAACACCCAGGCAAGGGACTCTCTGTTAGGCGTGAGATTGGAGCAACACAGCCATTCACCCTAGATAGCAACATTGCCACTTATTTTCTGTCCCAAAGACCTCCTCAAGTTTCTAGGAAGCTGAAAAGAGGACTGCAGGTTAACTTCAAGCTTGGTAGAAAGGCAATTTTAACCTGGTTTTCCTAGACACCAGCTTGGAATTTAATAATTGATCCTGAAGCATGGCAGGAACTTTCTACTCAGTTCAAGCTTCTCTCATAATTATCTTCTCTTAACTTTTTTTAATATCTCAAGAAATAGATAACATTTATATTCACCAAAAGTGGAGTCCCTGAGTTACAATTTCTTTATAACTTTTTCCTTATTAAACATGCAATACATATTCTTTGGTAGAAAACTTGGAAAATATAAATGAAGAATACACCTAAATTCCTATAATCCAGCAAAGGACTATTAAAATTTAAGTGTATAATATTCTTGAAATTTATATTTTGAAAATTGTGTGTGTGCGTGTGTGTGTGTGGGTGTGTGTGTGTGTGTACACAGTAGACATACAGATGTTTTTCAACTTACAATGGGGTTATGTCTAGGAAAACTCATCATCAGTTGAAAATATTGTAAGTCTAAAATTCATTTAATATACCTAACTTATCAAACATTATATCTTAGCCTAACCTACCTTAAACGTGCTAAGAACACTTACATTAGCCTACAGTTGGGCAAAATTATCTAACACAAAGCCACTTTCACAATAAAATATGAAAATCTCACATAATTCATTGAATACTGTATACTAGATTAAAACTGCAAATTGGAAACTGTATGTATACAGCATAGTTATTCATAGTTACATATGTTGAAGGACATATATATGTTTTATATATATATACAGAAAAAAAATATATATATATACAGAAAACTCAGGAATGCACAAATGATGTTTTACTTACTAATTTACCAGTTCTGCAATATGCCAAGGAAATTATATTCCCAGAGGACAATGAGAGACAAAGAAATTCTGATTACTAGCTGGAATTTTGGCGTTGAACTTTCGTGTGGTAGCCTGCTGAACTAAGTAAGTGTGTACCAGGAAGAGCACCTCTTGCTCAGGTTACATAAGCCAAAATGGTCTTATTTTCTGTAACAGCCATTCTTATCTCACCTTTCCTAACTAAGAAAGGATGGTCTATGAGATGAGGATAACACTTCTTTCCAAGCACGAAAAGACTACAAGCATTGTATTTTCACCACTTGTACTTCTACAACAAAAATTAGAGGGGTTCACGGTTTTCCACTGTACCATATCTCCTTCCAAAAATGACACTAACATGATAATAAAATACATTTTTAATGACATAAAATTAAAAAATACAGAGAATGTGAAATAAAATAGAAGAAAACATTTTAGAAATGGGGCCTCATTCTGTTGGCCAGGCTGGAGTGCAGTGACACAATTGTAGCTCACTGCAACCTCACACTCCTGGGCTCAAGCAATCCTCCTGCCTCAGCCTCCCTAGTAGCTAGAACCTCAGGAATGTGCTACCATATCTGGATATTTTTTGTTTGTGTACTTTTTGTAGAAACAGGCTCTTACTATGTTGCCCAGGCTGATCACTCTCTGTGATCATGAGTGTTACATGAACAAACATGAATGTCAAATATGCAAAAATTAATTCATATTTGAACTTCAGATAATTATAAGATACATATTTACTGTCAATCTCAGACTTGACTGCACATTAAAACTACTTGGGGTGCATTGTAAAATCCTATGATGGACCCTAGAACAACCACTGGTGTTGAGGCCCAGGCAACAGTAGTTCAAAAGCCTCTCCATGCAAAACTAATTTGCAGACAAGTTTGACTACTGGTGGTTTAGAATACTGGTTCACAAAGAGCAGCCCCAAACTAGCAGTATTAGTATCATCTAGGTACTTTTTTTTTTTTTTTAAAGACAGGGTCTTTCTTAGTCCCCCAGGCTGGAGTGCAATTGTATGATCTCAGCTCAATGAAACCTCTGCCTCCCAGGTTCAAGTGACTCTCCTCCCAAGTAGCTGGGACTACAGGAGTGTGCCACCATGCCCAGCTAATTTTTGTATTTTTAGTAGAGATGGGATTTTACCATGTTGGCCAGAGTGGTCTCTAACTCCTGACCTCATGTGATCTGCCTGTCTCAGCCTCCCAAAATGCTGGGATTACAACTGTGAGCCACTGAGCCCTGCGTAGGCACTTTTAATAAATGTACAATCTCAACATCTAACCCAGTTGTACAGAAGGAGAAATTCTGGAGGTGGGTAACAGCAATCTTACTTTTAGAAAGCATTATGGATGATTCTAAAGCATGCTGTAGTTTGAGAATCTCTGCCCTAGGACCTTATCATATAAAGTGTAGTCCACAGACCCACAATTAGGGTTACTGTTGTCCCAGTTTACCAAGAACATTCCTGGGTTAGCACTGAAGTCTCATATCCTCAGCAAACCAGAATGGTTGGCCACCCTACTCTCAGCAATATCATAAGTTGGATGCTTGTTATAAATGAAAAATGCCAGGCCCTGCTCCAGATATTCTGGATCAGAATCTGCATTTTAACAAGATCACTAGATGATTTACATGCACTTTATGGATTGAGAATCACTGCTTTGGGACAATGGTAGTGAATCTCGAGCCTGCTGCACAATAGAATCACCTGGAAGTCTTTTAAAAAATGGTGGTGCCCAGGCTTTTACCCAAGACTGAACATGGGCATGGGTCTCTGGGCACGGGCCCCAGGCATCTGTGTGAATCCAAGTTTGAGAAAAACTGCACATTCCAAATGTCATGAAGCAAGAACGAAGTCAATCTTACATGAACTCTTAAACTTCTAGACATCCACAGTCCAAAAAAAAAATGTTGGAAGTATGTTTTGAGTGTCTATTCAGATAGTAGATACTGTGTTAGGATCCTATGGATATAAAGATGAGTAAGAAATAAACCGCTATATGAAGTAATCATAATCTAGAGACAGCGTCTCCTTCCTACTCTCTATACTTCATGCACAGAAAAAAAAAATACTGTTAATAATTTAAGTTATTTTAGTGTTTCCCATTTGCTTTCTTTTTTACTGTCTTTCAGTCTTTGCCCTCAAGGTTGGAGAAACTGAGATGTTTTTGATTCAGGTTTCAATGAATCATCACTCTTCTATGAATACGCAAGTAAGAAACTTCAACAAAAATTATACTGAAAAATAAACATTCGTGTCCCAACTAGGGCAGATATTTAAAAATTCCCTATGTTTTAGACTGAAATGAATCTTGAACTGTAATATGTTTTTACTTTTTTAGTTATAAATTTTTGGGCTTCACCTACCCTCAGTAGAACACTTTAGAAAACATTTTTTTGCAGGTATTTTTGAGAAGTAAATATATAACCAAGAAATCTTTATGACATATATTAAGCATTAGCTGTAATTTATCTCTCTTTTGAGCACTTAATTAAAATAAGATATACAGAATAGAAATTCACAATCACCCAGCTTAAACAAACTTGAGTATTCCCTTTGCCGGCTAATCTATCAGAGACTGACATGGCCATACATTGTGTATTCAGGTGTGTTACTGAAATGACTCAGTGGCAGAAAGCTTTAGTTCATTAGATAAAAATCAGACTTGGTCTTGCCTTGTAATGAAATCTTCTTAAATGCATTTAAGAAAGAATACTGAGTATAACTCTTTGTGATTGAAATGACTGCTTCTATTATTTTCTCCCAAGATACATACATTCTTGAAATTGAACGTGCCACAATCACATTTTACCTTGCTAACACAACTTTTTGAGTACTAACAATGCTCCTAGATCAAGTAAGGAGGACATGAGATAACATCTTCTCCTCAGACAATGGGAATGAGTTTTATTTATTCATTTATTTATTTTTTATTGTACTTTAAGTTCTAGGGTACATGTGCACAATGTGCAGGTTTGCTACATATGTATACATGTGCCATGTTGGTGTGCTGCACCCATTAATTCGTCATTTACATTAGGTATATCTCCTAATGCTATTCCCCCCCCACACCCACCCCACAACAAGTCCCAGTGTGTGATGTTCCCCATCCTGTGTCCAAGTGTTCTCGTTGTTCAATTCCCACCTATGAGTGAGAACATGCGGTGTTTGGTTTTCTATCCTTGCGATAGTTTGCTCAGAAAGATGGTTTCCAGCTTCATCCACGTCCCTACAAAGGACATGAACTCATCCTTTTTTATGGCTGCATAGTATTCCATGGTGTATATGTGCCACATTTTCTTAATCCGGTCTATCATTGATGGACATTTGGGTTGGTTCCAAGTATTTGCTATTGTGAATAGTGCCGCAATAAACATAAGTGTGCATGTGTCTGAATGAGTTTTTAATAATATAGCATGCATGATTTCTTACCCAAAACTCCAAGAACACAGATCTACTTGATCATTGGCTAGAACTGAAAGAGTATCCTGAGATGGGAGGTCAAGATGTGGAGCAAAGCTTTGTCTATTCAGGTAGCAAGTTCTAAATCTTGGTTTCTGCAGGTTAGGGTGCCAACTTTTTAGTTATGACTATTTCAGCAACTATGTGTAACTGACCAGGTATTTATCAATTACCCATATCTAGTATATATTCTATCAAAAAGTGATGGTGCAGGCAGTTTGCTTTTGCATTAATGTAATGACTATCCTTATTATTGGTAATAGTGTCTTGTCACAAGTGACAAAATCTGAGGCTCAAGTGAAATTCTAAGATACCGCCTTGGAAAGTTTTAAGTATATGAGGCATAGAGCAGTCTGGATGCTTGAACCACTATGACTAGTTCTCATCTGCTTCAGGACTTCAGAAACCAACCTTACACTAGTTTTATTGGTCATTGGGATTCCATTTTCTTGTTGTCTCTTTTCAAGCATCACTAAAATGTATGCTCTAACTTGGTCAATGAGTCTTCTTACTTTGTGTTTTTAAATAAGCAATTGGAAATCACTTCAAATTTGACTCACATAAAAATTAATTGCTTTTTATATGATGTTGAAAAAATTTAACCACGTTTTCATTGGTTAGAAGCAAAGTTTAAACTTTTACTTCCTCTGTTTCTTGTTAACAATTATTATTTTATTTAAATGTTATTAAAAGAAATAAAGTCTTTCTGAGATATTTGGCTTTTTCATTATACATACATATACATGTATATGTATGTAATCTCCAGAGAATGTAACCTTTAACCATGAGAACTATGAAGACTCTAGAGTTTTCTTTTTAACAGGAAATTCAATTAGTTCATTTGACTGTAGCATGGCCTTTGACTTCACTCTCTGGCAATATGGATGCTGTCTGAATTCTGTTTACATATCTACAGCAGGATGGCAATTTTGTTTGCAAAACTTTTAGTTTAATTTTCATATCTAGCCAACTTTAATTCATGCAATTATTCAGGTCTGAGATTGCACATTTCTCAAATCTCACTTTCTGGCCTGCTCTCACCCTAAACAGGTGCAGTTTGGGAGAAATAACAGACTTTACTATGCACTGTTAATATAATCCCTTTTAGTTCCCCATCTCTCCTCTGCACTACGATTTTTACAGCTCCCAAGATGTCATTCCCCATCACAACTTCCTCCCTAAATCCATGCTGGCTTGTTGTTTTCTGAGTATCTCTCTCTCCTGATGAGAAACCAATGTTGAAGAAAGAACAATGTTGAAGGAAGAAACCAATGTTGAGAAAGAACTAAAATGGATCAAGAAAATTAGTACATATAGGGAAGAGCAGTAGCTCATTTTCAAGGCTGACATAAATTTACTTTTCAGCCCAGTATTACAAATAATTTGTTTTAAATAAAAGGTTATGTCTGCCTATCTAGAAAAGTTTAAGGAGTGGTCAGCCACCACTTCCGCTTTTTTTTTTTTTACTTGGCTGAGCATGAGAATACACAAATTGTATTTTTAAAATATGATTCCTCTCAAATTGCAATTACTAAAAACTTCTAACTTTGACCACAGGTTGACCTTTCCTTCTTGCTTTTATTTTCTCTGTCTTCCAGTATATTTTACTAATATGGAAGAAAATAGCAGGTCAACAACTTGCTAGAGCAATATAATTTTTTAAAACAGTTTGATTGAGGTATAATTCACATACCATAAAATCCATCCATTTAAAGTGAACAATTCAATGATTTTTAGTATATTCACAGAGTTGTGCAACCATCACCACAATCAATTTTAGGATATTTAAATCAACATTATAAAGAAGTCCTGCATTCAGTAGCAATCACTCACCATTTCTCCTACAACTTCCCAGCCCTAGGCAACTACTAACATATATTCTGTCTCTATAGATTTGCTTATTCTGGATATTTCATACAAAGGAATCACACAATATCATCTTTTTAAATTGGCTTCTTTCACCTGGCATAATATTTTCAAGGTTCATCCAAGTGTTAGCACATATCAGCACTTTATTCCTTTTTATGACCAAGTGATACTCCATTATATTTATATAACACATTTTGCTTATCCATAAATCAGTTACTGAACATTTGTCTTGGTTCCATTGTTTGGCTATTGTAAGTAATGCCGTTCTAAATATTTGCGTACAAGTTTTGTGTGGATGTGTGTTTATTTCACTTTCATTTATCTTGGGTATATGAGTATGCCTAGGAGTAGAATTGCTGGGTACTATGGTAACTTTATGTTTAATGTTTTGAGGAGATGTCAAAATGTTTTCCAAACTGACTGCATCACTTTACATTCAAACCAACAACATTTGAGGGTCCCAAGTTTTGAATATTCTGGCCAATACTTTTCATTATCTATTATATTATAGCTACCCTGGTAGGTCTGAAGTAGTAGCTCACTGAGGCTTTGATTTGCATTTCTCTAATGGGTAATTTCTGTAATGATATGGAGCATCAATTCATGTGCTTACTGGCTATTTATAGATCTTTGGAAAAATATGTATTCAGATCATTTGCACATTTTTAATTGGGTCATTTATATTTTTGTTACTGAGTTGTAAGGATTCTTTATGTATTCTGGGTATAACTTCTTTATCAGACATATGATTTGTAAATATCTATTCTATATCTGTGTTGTCTTTCTTATTGGTAGACTTTGTAGTGCAAAGTTTTTAATTTTAATGTATACATTTTTTCTATTTACTTTTCTTTCATCACTTCTACTTCTAGAATCACCCAAAGCCTCCTACGTTACTCTGTAGGAACCCTTCTGATGACATTGAACTCATTCAGATAAGCTAGAATAACTTTTCCATCTGAATACCTCTAATTTAATGACATCATCAAAGTTTACTTGTCATTTAAGGTCACATATTTACAGTTTCTGGAAAATATGGCCTGAACATCTCTGGGAGTAATTATACTGTCTACCTCAATGCTTAAATAATTATTTCATAATTTTTTTCGCTGTTGTTGTTATACCCATTATATCTTTATATGTTACAAACACAATAATTTATTGTTTCAATTATTAATTTAGATCATTTTAAGTTTTTAAAAAGCTGGAAGAAGAAAGGAGACTAAGCATATATTTATAAGGTTTGTTGTATTTACATTTTTATTTACTATTATTCAATATCTTCATTGCTTCCTGTGGATTCATATTGTGACCTGAATTTTTTTATACTGTAATATACCTCTGCCCTCATTCACCTTACTTGTGTTGTTACTGCCAAATATATTACATTGTTACATGTAATAGGCCCAACAATACAATTAAATATATATTGTGTTATGCAATTGCTCTTTAAATAGGTGAGAGAGGAAAGAAGTATGCAATTATACTCTCTTTTATACAGCCCTACATAATTACCTTTACAGATTCTTTTTGTCTTGTGTACATTCAAATTACCGTCTGGAATCAGTTGATTTCAATGTAAAGAATTTCCCCTGCTATTTCTTATAATGCACATTTGTCAGAAAACATACCTCTTGGTTTTCGTTGATCATTTATTGAAGATAGTATTGCCAGATTTAAGAATTTTGACTGATTTTTTTCCCTAGTACTTTGACTATTTCATCCAGTTGACCTCTGGACTCCACTGTTTCTGATGATAAGAGAGTGGTTAATATCACTGGACTTTTTTAAATGTGAGAAGTACATTTTTTCTGGCTACTTTTAATATTTTCTTAATATATTTGTTTTTTGACAGTTTTACTATGATGTGTCTGTGTGTAGATCTCTTTGCATTTATTCTATTTAGAATCCACTGAGTTTCTTGGATGTGCAATTTAATATTTTCAATATAATCTGGAAAGTGTTTGGACATTATTTCTTCATGTACTTTTTCTGCTCATTTATCTTTCTCCTCTCTCTGATAATCTCAGTAGCTATATGTTGGTGTCTTAATGTTGTCCCACATTTCTCTGAAGCTTTTTAAAATTTTTTTCTTCTTTATTTTTCTTCTCTGCTTTTCACATTTGGGTGCAGATATTGATCTATCTTCAAGTTTGCTAATGCTTTCTTCTGTGAGCTTAAATCTTCTGTTTAGCTTTTCTAGTAAAATTTGTTTACTCTATTTTACAACTTCAGAATTTCAATTTTTTTATATTTCTATATCTTTATTGGCAATTCTTTTTTTTTATTTGATGACATAATACCACCAAACCTTTCATCATGGTTTCCTTTCATTTTTTTGGCAAATATTTATCATAGGTGCTCTGAATTCTTTTTCTGCTAAGTCTAACATCCTGGCCCTGTCAAATACAATGCCTGTTAATTAGTTATTCTTTCCTGGGTATCAAACATACATTTATGTTTCTTTGTATGTCTCACATTTGCTTTTATGTTAACTGCACAATTTAGATAACACATTGCAGCAACAATGGTGTTGGAGGCACCAACAGAAGATTGGAAGCCTGGGGGAATGAGAGTCAGATTTTTTTTTTCCTGCTAGCCCCACTACCTGCCTATTCTATATTTTTCAGTATAATTTTGTCTTTTTGTAACTATAGCTCCTACCAGATTACACTCTTTCCTAATGTCAGTGCTCACATGGCTCTGGTAACTGTTTCCTCCCCTTCACTCAATGGAGTTTTTCTTACCACTGCTGGTTTCTAGGGCCTCATCATGTCTTGTTGGTTCCCTTATCTTTGTCAACTAGAAAGTCTCATTTCAAAATATCAGCTAAGTATGGATTACATTTCCTAATGGATCCATGACTTGTTAGCTTGGTGAGAATCTTAGCTTCCAGCTTAGCACATGTAACTGCAGATCAGATATTTAGTCTCCTATTTTTGAAAGTTCTCTGATAATGCATATTTATTGTCTATTCATAGATTTTAGGCCACTTTGTAGGACCCAGAATCTGTCATTATTCCTATTTATTAGCTATAGACATTGGCCCAGCATGTATTTATCAAATATATATTTATCAAAGTGTATTGAATAACTCAGGAAATTTCAGGAAGGCTAGGGAATCATGCCCGGAAAATTGGGCAGGAACAAAGTAGGACAGTCATCAGACAGGACCACAGTCAAAATCAGTAACATTAGTCCAATGAAGAGACTGCTACAGTTTCCACAGAACATGAGCAACCTGTTTAAATTGCCGCTAGCAACACTGAACACTAGACACTGTGCTATGCCGCCTCTGGGATTTGTCCCGCAACTAATGCTGCACACTGGCAGAATGGGTTCTTTGTTCTTGTCTCCCAATTTCAAGCCCAGAGTTGGTGAATCAGTTTGACAAAACCAGTATTTCATGTCACGTCCTGAAAAAACTGGTATCTGGCATTTCCAACTTGCGTGGTAGAAAGCAGTCTGTATCTCCACTGACACTCCAAGTAAGAAATTGTCCATCCATAAAATGGGAACTGGATGCTTGTCATAGAGGACATGATAGGTGACCACCACCATATAACTATTTGTCTGCCAAGCATTCATTATTTTTGGCTCTCTAGCATACAAAACCTTTTCACATAGTTCCACTTCAAAAATGAAAATGAAATAAAGCAACCCCATCCTAACGTAATACACTGCTTTATGAAACCAAAATGCATTCTCACCTGCTGTAAAGAAGAGCAACTCAAAATTTCATCAGTTACTACATTTAGCTAGAACACCCGGATCTCTAGAGAAATGTTTATTACTTCTTCTGACCTCAATACGTCTTCATAGATACACACACACACACACACACACACACACACACACACACACACACACACACACACACACACACACACACACACACACACACACACTTCAATTACTTATTTTGTTTCTTTTATTTTTGTGTAAAATATTTTCCCTGCTTAATTGAAATACCATTAACAAATAAAAATTCTATATATTGAAAGTATACAACATATGTTTTGATAAACATATACCCTGCAAAATGATTGCCAAAATCATGTCTTGATATTTTTTAACCATAGAATTATTACCAAGCATGTGCTATAGAAAACAGTAGAAGAAATGAAAATGAAAGAAGAATGAAAATAAAAAACTTTGTTTCTCCTCTATTTGGGGTTGTTTACCTACTGAAGAGGTTAAGTAACTAAAATCTTTTTTCAGACACGGAAATTGTGCTCCATGTGCCTAATACCCAAGTCTATGGATTACTTTCTATGACTTAAATGAAGAAATTTTTGTCATCTCCATATCCTGTAGTCCAAGGTGCTGTTGAATCTAGTTTCAGTTAACTAACTAAATTAAACTCACAAAAGCCCCAGGCTGCTTAATGTGTCATACCAATCTATAATCTTTGAAAAACTTGATAAACTTTGGGATAGGAGAAGGTAGATGAAGGTAGGTTTTTCCTGCTTTTCACTGAAGTCTTGGGAGTGCATTGATAAAAGAGAGGTTAAAACTGTCCAAAGACTGTACAAGGTCAAATCAAAATGCACGGTAGAGATTATTCTCATTTGGCACTTAAAATAACAGAAGTGGGTTGTCTGAAGAAAAAAAAACATGAATAAACTAAAAATGATTATCAGCTTGCATTATTTATGCTTAAGATCAATTACAAAAGCTACCTACATTTACAATTGCTTTTTGAAAAGTGGATATTAGTGCTCATGTTATGATCAATTTCAGCAGTACGTATTGCTCTGAATAATGTAGTTTCTTTTAAAGACATGACATACAGCTATGGCTTTCTTTTTCTTTCTTTCTCAGGCCAATGATGAGCATCAAGTAGAATGTCTTTCTTCATAGTAAGCAATTCACTATGTGTTGACAACATTTCATCAGCATATTTCTAGACATCTCACTAAATTCAAGCTTCTTACCAAGATTTATGATGCTCTTACTTTTTGTCAATCATTTCCCCAATGGCATGAAGTCAGAAACAATAGAATTTTGCAATTCATAGACTATTGCAGCTTCATTATCAGCAGAAACTCCTTGACCCATAATCTTCAAATCGTGCAGTCTTGCCTGATTCTTAAATACCTTAATCTATCCTAACTCAGTCTACTTCTCAGCTCCTTCACTAAGTCATCATACTCCTTTATCGTGGCCTTATTCAGGTCTTTAAATATGTTTGGCACTTTCTGTTGTACCAATATGATGTTCAGGGGCGGCCAACACTGATTGTGGTTCACATGCACTGGGCAAGTTAATTCTCTGTTTTTTTTTTTTTTCAAAATTAATATGCCATATATAGGTAACATGTTGAAATTTTCCAGAACCAGTGAGGCAGGACAATAGGGTCTGGAGTCAGGGAACCTAACACTGAGCTGACCTCCTAGAACTGAATCAGAAGGAAAACCCCACCTCTCCACATCCAAGTAACAAAAGGATCAGAGGCTACTCCCTTGCCCAAATAAAAAATGGAAAGCATCTCTGATTGGTCCCCTCCCCGCAACTGGTCTTCATGTATAATTTTGTAACTTCACTTCAGCCTCTGATTGGCCCCCTCCCACAACCAATCAGACTGGTCATGGCCCACTCCTTCATTTATATAGGGTGTAACCAATTAACCAATGGGAAACCTCTAGAGGGTATTTAAACCCCAGAAATTTCTGTAACCAGAGCTCTTAAGCCGCTTGCTCTAACCTACTCCCACTCTGTGGAGTGTACTTCCATTTCATTACATCTGTGCTTTTGTTGCTTCATTCTTTCACTGTTTTGTTTGTGTATTTTTTCCAATTCTTTGTTCAAAACGCCAAGCACCTGGACGACTCATAGTCAAGACCCTCCACTGGTAAAACTAGCAATAGCTATCTTTCATAATTGTTATTTATTTTCCCATACTGAGAAACAACTCACTTAAACAGTTATTGGGAATATTTGTATGGCCATGATTATGTCTTTTAAGTAGTCACCTCTGTTAAAATGCTTTATTACCTCAAATGTTTTTTCTAATATATAATTCTGGTGCCTCTTAGGCTCACCTATTTTCTTCACAGCATTTCTACTTCGTTAGACTTTCTAAACTTACTCATGTAGGAATAAATGATAGCAAAAATACACATCATATTTTTAAATGCAAGTACAAGACAAAAATTTATTGAGGAAATCACTGAGGTAAAACTACGACATTCTCTGCATATTTTCACATTAATATCCATGCAATTTAAATGTTTTCACTGAAACTTGCATGTAGGTTTGTTATACCAGGTTTTCAATTTGGATAGTAAGAATTGGCTAATTTCATTGAAAGGTATTATAACATCTATTCAGATGATTAGAGTTCACATAGCATGGAATATATTCGTTTAGCCATTGCACGCTAGGGATGAACAGAATTATTTCCCCAAATGTTAGTTGTGTTTTTCACATCAACTCTGTCCAGAAAATCCATTTCAGATTGTCTACATTTTCTTGAGCTTCTGTGATCACTTCTTGTGCCAGTTAGATTCTTTGTTTTGTGTAACAGGAGCAAACTTGTTAATTTAAACAGAATATTTATGTAGAGGACAGCAAGCAGTACACAAAAGAGTCAGGAAGGTTGAAGAATCAGGTTGGAAAAATGGCCAAGAAGAGGAAAAGCTAGGTTGCAGCTAGCAGCAGACTGGCTGCCACATCAAATATCAGCTCTGTGAGAACTGTCTGGCTGCTGCTGCTGCTGCTCACCACATATGCCAGCTTGCACTTCTGTCACTGTCAGCACCAAATACTGTATTCTCCCTGTGCACTGCACTGCTTCTACTATTGCTGCTCCTATTCCTGGGGCCTTGGTGATGTTGCCACTATCGCTAAAATTGATGTTCTATGTTTTTTGCCCTAAATTCCAATTCAAAGTCTAAGGTGGGAAAAACTGACTTGAAAAACTAGATCACATACTCTCAATCTAGCTGCAAGAGAGGCTGAAAATCTCACAGTTCTCTAGGAAGAGATGGACTTTTTCTTTTTGATACTCAGAGTCAGAGTAACCCACACATGAGAAGAATTATCAGATAGCCATCTGACATCAACTCACCTCTATTGCATATCTTATGAATTTTCCACGGTTTCAATGAGTTGAAGGTATTGACTTGTCAGTAAAATAGACAATCAGAAACCCTAAATATAAGTTGATGGATCAATGGAATTCATCAACACAGAGACAATGGATAATGGGCATAAAAACATTATTGTTGGTTTTAATTTGTGGTTGAAACTACAAATCCAATATTATTATGAACGTGCTTTAAGTTTTTCTTTTATTGTGGAGTTAGAACTTCAAGAATTTACCCTTTATGAATGAATCTGAATAAGCATTTATGAAATGACTGACCTGGGTTAAATATGTACACTGTGGACATGAAAACGTGTGAAAATAATGAGCTCATAGGAGACATGAGGTCTTGACCTGAGATTAATCAAGCTCTCACCTGCTGAGTTAGCCATCTGTATAAGTAATCTTATTCTTCTTTTCTAACAAGCTTACATGAAACATATACTGAAAAGAATGATAAATTTTCAGGCTGCTGCTAGATTTTGTCAAAAGACTTAGACCAAGTTTATATTTCTTAGCTGTATTGCTTTGCTGTCTCAAACCCTTTATCTCCTCTCCTGTCTGAAAAACTGGCATTTTTGAAATCTCTTCACTGAGAAGAGGGCAAGTAAAAACGGCAGAGGGGCTTGAAGTATGGCTATTCTTTACATGTAATATAAAAATAATCCAGTGTTTTAGAACACATTTCCCAAATAAACATTTTTTTCTTTTAGTAACTCTACTGTGCTGTTTTTCTCTGTGCATATATATTATATATAACATACATAAGATAATATATAGCATTATCATATGTTATATATAATGTTATATATAATTATATAATACATAGTTCAATATTTCTCCTATTTCCTCAAGCCATATGTGTAAACATTGAATATGGAGTATTTAAACAAATAGTAATGATTATAAAAATGGGTTGAGTTTTTACTGTGTGCGAAAGTGTCAGCTAGGCATTTTTTGTGTGTGAATTATTTCTAATTATTCAAACATCTCCACCAGATTTATATATCAACAGAGAGGAAACATATTTTTTTCAGTGTTACAGAACTCTTAAATATTGTGTTAGAACTGAGTACACATTGCCCACATTTGAGGTCCCAGAAAACTATTTGAGGACTGATACATAAAGAAAAAAAATCAAGAGTCTATCCACCTTTTCCACTGTGAACTGTACTTAAGGATAACCAATCAATTAAGTTGCGAAAATTCTCCTCCAGATTATAAATGAAGAATAGTAGAGTCAGAATGTCAGCATTTTGTAACTTCAAGAAAAATAATGACCTAATAACAGCTAAAAACACAAAGGAGAAAAAGCTAGACATTATGTGCCTCCTGGTGTTAGTACACAGCACCACATTTCAGAATCTGGACAAGGCTCTTAACAGTAATATGGTAGAGAGAAACATGTTAAATAATACCACAGGGATAAAATCAACCAAATCCATACTGTGCATAACCACCTGAATAGTCAATAAATAAACTTCTGGAGAGAGAGAGAGGGGTGTGTGTGGGGGGGAGGGAGAGAGAGGGAGAGAGAGAGACTATATAAAGGAGACTCTTGCAATTTATCATCCAAATGCAATGTATAGATTTTATCAAGATCTTGATTCTTTTAAAAATTATCAAACAGAGATACTTAAGCACTGCCAAAATATTTGGTGTTATTAAACAATTAACTTTATACATGTTTTAGACATAATAAATAGCAATATTGTGGTTATGTTTAAAAAGTCTTATATTTTAGATATCCCTAATAAATATTTATTGATTAAAGTACATATATTTTAAATTTGTATCGATTGTCCTTTAGGAAGAGGTGGAAGAAGGTGGGGTGTACAGATGTAAGATTGAAATTGGGAGATGAGACAATGGAATTTTCTCATATCAGTCTTTCCACATTTGTAAATATTGATCCATAATTTAAAAAAATAAGTATAATTTTTTAAAAAATTTAAAATGCAAAGGGGAAATTGTGAGTCTTTTTCACTTCCTATAGTTAATATCAAACATCCCAACATATTAATTTTTTTCAAATTTTTCACTCCCTGTTAGTGACACAGCAACAGTAAATCATGTTCGCATCATGAAAGATGATTTCTCTAGGTTTCAGAAGACTCAGAAAGTGTGCCAGTTGTGTTTGTTGATAATCAATATCTTGCCTACTCTTCTAGACCTGCTGTTTGATTGTGGCAGTATAAAGCCTTAAAATATTATTTACCATATGCCCTTTCTAATAGCTTTCTATTTTAATTCTTCAGTGGAAGGCACTCAGGTGAAATTTGACAGACTGGGGAGAAGGAGAAGCCATTTAAAGGAAAACCTATTTTTACCCACAGAACATTTCTGACACCAAATGTGTATCAAGTGTTCCTGCATCAACTGACTCACCAACTGTACGGATACCAACTTGATGTCCTACAGTTTAATTCTGCAACTACCTGGAGTTAGTGCAGATCCAAGAGATTAAGGGCTCAGTCCCACAAGTCTGTTTCCCTCTTCAAATGCCAATTACAAGTTCCAGGTTGTCACCTATACTTCTGACCAACCAGTTATAAATCAGAAGTTCTCACAACCTCTCACCCTCGTCATGTCAAATAATTTGCTATAACAGCTCACACAACTCAAGCAAATATTTACTTAAATTTACCGCTGTATTGTAAAGGATATTACAAAGAATACAGATGAACAGCCAGATGAAGAGGTAGGCACATAGAAAGGGGACTGAGGGTTCCTGAGCGCAGGAGCTTCTGTGCCCATGGAGTTGTGATGTGACACTCTCCAAGCACATCAATATATTTGATGCCCAGAAGTTCTCTGAACCTGTAGTTGAGGGATTGTTATGGAGGCTTCATCACATAGGCATGATTGATTACTAACTCAATTCCCAGCCTCTCTGAGGCTGAAAGTTTCAAGTTTCTAATCATGGCTTGGTCTTCCTGGTAACCAGCTCTCAACTTGAAGCTATCCAGGACCCTACCAAGTGTTGCCTCATTAGAACAAAAGATATTTTTATCACCTGGGAAATTCCAAGGAGTTAAGGAGCTCTATGTCACAAACCAGGGTCAAAGATCAAATTGAACAAAGGATGCTCTTAGCACCCTATCACTCAGGGAACTACAAGGGTTTTAGGAGCTCTATGTCAAGAGACAGGTGTAGAGACCAAATATATATTTTTTCTCATGCCACAGCATTATTTGCTTGCAGCAGATGCAAGCATATATAAGCATATATGTGGCTACTGGCAGAGCGCAGAAGTAGAGTTTTGCTTACAGCTTTCAGGCTTCCTCCTTAGAAACACTCACTTAGGTATGGAAGCTTTCATGGCAGCTTCTCTGAAATTCCTCCATGAACAGGAATGACACTAAGCAGGGATGGTGATAATTGCCTATTTATTCATCTGAGTATTGGTTACCAGAGTGCTTAGTGTGTGAAAATCACTGAGCTCTATACTGTGGTATGTGCACTTTTCTGTGTATGTGCTACTTTACTCCAGTAAAATGTTAAGACAAAAAACAAGAATAGTCAGGACATGGTAAAAAAAAAAAAAAAATCTATCTATGTGCCTTTTCACATTTGTTTCAATTGAACAAGAAAAGAAGGTCTACCCTGTGGTGCTGAAAGACAGAAAAGGCTGATTATAGATAAATTCGTATCTGCATTATTTACAGATATCTAAACTGCAAGTCAACCAATTAAGACCTCAGTTTTAGATTAACCCTATGCCAAATGCAGAGACATGATAGATCTTTCTTATGTGAATTGAAGCATTCTATGGTTCACATTCAATTTGAACTTTGATAGCAATTTTGGAGATTTTATCAGGGCCTATACCTGCATTAGGAATTGTGAAATATTGTGAGAAACATTTCCTGGCTCATTTCAATTTGGTATATAATAACTCAGCTTCACTGGTAATGGTATCTCAAGGTGGAAGCCATAAAACTTGTGCATGAAATAATTACAGGGAAAGAAATATGAGCCTCACATTCCGACCTGAGGGTCAGAGAGTGGACTTGTAGATACAAAACTCAGGGAGACTTCCCCTTCGGAGGAGAATTAGGATAGGGAATTATGTGTATGAGGGAAAGGAGTTAGGAGCTGCTCTGTTTGACATATCTAACCCATTTTAGAACCATCAAAGTTAAACATAATGTAGACTATAAAATTACATTTTGATGAGACATTATTTAACACATTGATCTTAAGATACTGATGCATAAAATAACATATGTTTTTGGAGATAATTAATTTGTAATATTTTAGATATGGGGAATTATTTGTCATTAGGTTAATTGGTCATACAAATGTTCAAATAATCACATCAATTCTAACACAATCAATCTTAAGTATTATATATAAAATATATAATATGTATTTATACACATAACATAAATATTATTATATACAGACATAAGTATTATATATAATATAATTAATAATATTAAAATATACTTAATCATATGATTATAAAATATAATTAATAATAATATATAAGTATTGTATATAATACTTATGTCTGTGTGTATATATATATCCTAATCAAATATACTACTTACGTCATGTGTACTCATATATATACCCTAATCAAAACTAACATTGTATACTGTGTTCTATTTCACAGACTATTTTGACATTTTCCTTAGGAATGACATTACATTTATCAAACATTCTGCATGCACTACATACAGACCAATAATTCCTAGGAAATCATAGTCAAAACAATCTGTTCATAGTTCCCAAAGAAAATGTGATTTTAAATTTTTTAAAATGGTAATATAAGACAATATTATCTTTATAAGAAACTCAAACATTACCAAACAAAGAAAATACTATTAGAAAGTCCTTGATCTCCTCCCTGTTATCCACTTAAGACCATAGAGGAAAGAAAAAAAACACACCTCTGAACAATTACTATGCATTTTTCGCACTTTTTTTTATGTTTTTCAAGTCAATATGCATGTATCTACCTTTTTCTTCATACATAATAGGATTTTTAAAACTTAAATGGATCATTGTTTTCTGTAACTCTTCCTCCCACTTAATAAATTCTGAAAGTTGTGTTCCATGTTAGTAGACATATATATATATATAAATCTATTTAACCACTGCATATTCTTCAACATTATGAATGTATCATAATTTTGTTGACACCTATTTCCAAAATGTTCACTATTATAAATAACAATATAAGAACTTACAACTTCACATAATATGCTTCTAAGCAAAGGCTCTGGGGTCAGACTTTTCTGCTGTCTAAATAGTGTGAACCCTTGACTGAGATATTTAACTATTTTGAGATTAATATTCTTAACCTATAAAAAAGAAATAATAAGTACCAACATGACAGGGTTACTATGAGTATTAAATAAGTAACAGGCCCTAAGCATAGAGCCTGCCATCTAGTAAACATTTAGTAAATATTAGATAATACTACTATATACATATAGTTAGTGCATAAGGCATCTTTATAACATATATACTTTATACATAATGTACAATATAACATTTATAATATATATTTTATAACATATAAAATGCCTCTAACATACTGAGATATAAAATGCTCAATATATGTTAGTATATTTTTAACACATTCTCTATTAACACTTAATGTTTATAAGAACTATAAAAGTAGTTAAGAACTAAGAGCAAACACATTCAAAATCTAGCAGAAGGCAAGAAATGACTAAGATCAGAGAAGAACTGAAGGAGATAGAGACACAAAAAACCCTTCAAAAAATCAATGCATCCAGGAGCTGGTTTTTTGAAAAGATCAACAAAATTGATAGACTGCTAGCAAGACTAATAAAAAAGAAAAGAGAGAAGAATCAAATAGATGCAATAAAAATGATAAAGGGGATATCACCACCGATCCCACAGAAATACAAACTACCATTAGAGAAAACTATAAACACCACTATGCAAATAAACTAGAAAATCTAGAAGAAATGGATAAATTCCTCGACACATACATCCTCCCAAGATAAACCAGGAAGAAGTTGAATCTCTGAATAGACCAATAACAGGCCCTGAAATTGAGGCAATAATTAATAACTTACCAACCAAAAAAAGTCCAGGACCAGATGGATTCACAGCCGAAATCCACCAGAGGTACGAGGAGGAGTTGATACCATTCCCTCTGAAACTATTCCAATCAATAGAAAAAGACGGAATCCTCTCTAACTCATTTTATGAGGCCAGCATCATCCTGATACCAAAGCCTGGCAAAGACACAACAAAAAAAAGAGAATTTTAGACCAATATCCCTGATGAATATCTATGCAAAAATCCTCAATAAAATACTGGCAAACCGAATCCAGCAGCACATCAAAAAGCATATCCACCATGACCAAGTGGGCTTCATCCCTGGGATGCAAGGCTGGTTCAACATACTCAAATCAATAAACATAATCCAGCATATAAACAGAACCAACGACAAAAACCATATGATTATCTCAATAGATGCAGAAAAGGCCTTTGACAAAATCCAACAACACTTCATGCTAAAAACTCTCAATAAATTAGGTATTGATGGGACGCATCTCAAAATAATAAGAGCTATCTAAGACAAACCCACAGCCAGTATTATACTGAATGGGCAAAAACTGGAAGCATTCCCTTTGAAAACTGGCACAAGACAGGGATGCCCTCTCTCACCACTCCTATACAACATAGTGTTGGAAGTTCTGGCCAGGGCAATCAGGCAGGAGAAGGAAATAAAGGGTATTCAATCAGGAAAAGAGGAAGTCAAATTGTCCCTGTTTGCAGATGACATGATTGTATATCTAGAAAACCCCATCGTCTCAGCCCAAAAATCTCCTTAAGCTGATAGGCAACTTCAGCAAAGTCTCAGGATACAAGATCAATGTGCAAAAATAGCAAGCATTCTTATGCACCAATAATAGACAAACAGAGAGCGAAATCATGAGTGAACTCCCATTCACAATATACTTTTAGCTATTTGTGCTCCATGTTTTATAATTATACTTATGGGTGGAGCTTCTGCCAGCACTATGATTTTTTGAGAGAAATTAAAGTGACAGAATTATCTTCTCCTGAATCAAATTACCCAGTTAGTGGCTGTGAGATGGTGGCAGAAGGAAGGACATGTTAGAGTCACTCATTCATTCACTCCAGTGAAGTACTAATGTCAATTGTTGAAACATGGAGACTGAAACAAGTTATCACAAGGAAACAGTATGGAAGTATAAAACATGTTCCCAAAATAATCATTGTGTTCAATTGCCCAAAAGAATGAGTAATTGCCATGTGCAGATACTCATATACTATCTGTTGCATTTGATTTAATTTTGTCCCTGTCATCCATGTAGGTGGCAAAGTGCAGGCGCAGTGCATTCTTTCAGAAAATTGAGTTTTCATGACAGGGCTGATCTGTGGATTTCAGTTGTTTTAGAAACTAATTCATCCATAGTCATCACTACTGATTTGAAGAAAGCAGAAAGAAACTTTAATAGAATTAGAAGGATAAACAACCTATGCATTTATACATAAATTAATGAAAAATAATTACTGAATATCACTGAGTTTGCTCTCAGTGAGAGCATAGCAGTTAAAAAAGATGAAAGATTCTCTCCTAATGGACTTAGTATCCTGTCATGTAAGAAAGGAAGTAAACAAACATTAGCTTATGCCTATTGGACATTTAAATTGTGGCTGGGAATTTTTCTAAGAACATTGCCTGTATTCCCTCATCTAATACTCAAAGAGACTTGAATGGGTAGTATTGTTACTTCTATGTTACAGATAAAGATAGTGAAGAAAAGACAAGTTCAGTAATTTACACAGTAATTTGCAGAGTAATGATTCTGAAATCTGAAGCCAGGTAATACAGATTCCATGTATACTAAGCAATAAGAATCCTGAACACAAATGAGCAGGAAAAGGTCACCTAAAGTAAAAAGTAGTCATGGTGGTGGTGGATGGTATATAATTTGAGAAATGGTGGTCAGGCAAGAGCTTCTCTTCTAGGGGTTTTCAAGCAGAGGAGGTATCATGCTGATATCTACGGGACAAGCATTCTAAGCAGAGGGAATAGCAAAATCAAACATACTTGAGGACAGTGCATTTAAAGAGCAAAGAGAAGGCAAATATGTGTGAAGTACAGTGAGGGAGTGAGGGAGAGAATGATAACAGATCAGGGCAGAGGAACATTGGTAGGGGACATGTTGGGGGAGGCAGTGGTAGCATACAGCTCATCACCTGTTATATGTTCTAGTCACTCTCAGTGCTAAGCTCGGGTACCCTCAGATCCTTTTTTACTATTCCTATCCATTCTTAGACTTGAGTGTGCTTGCTTTTAGAACTCATCTCTGAAGAATTTTTCTCAGGTTTCTAGAGCCCCTTTCCCAAAGCATAAAAAGCTACTAGTGCTTGAGAGCTACCTCTCCCCATTGCAACTGACTGATGAGTGCAGCATAACGAAAACCAGCTCCCTTGCCTTGGGCCAAAATGAACTCCAAGGAGTAACTTATACTTCTGAATCTCCTTCTAGGATAAAATTAAAGCTACCTTCCCCAGAACTTTGCCTGAAATTGCCCCCTTGCTTTGCTTCTTCCACTTCCCTCATTACTGTACTGGCTTTTCCTGGGAACTTGCACATGAATCTTCATTTCAGGTTATGTTTCTGAAGAATCCAACCTCAGGTAAATGTGACTGAATAACCTAAACTGGTTCATCATAGGAAGGAATCTGGAAAAACAGGAATCTGGAGTTGAATTCCTCTATGGTCAGATGGTATCATGACCTCATCATTGGCGGTAAGTGAACTGTTGATGCACTGTGCTATGCTGGAGCTAGAGCAGTGAGATTACCAAAATTTTCATCCATCACAAACTGGAATGTTTCTGGGTGGAAGGAAATAAACTGTTATATGCAATACCTCCTATACTGGACAGAGAAGGTGGATGTTGTAATTATAAATATTGTCATATTGTTAGTTATTGTTGGATGTAACTGATGCACTGAAGAAGGAAAATGAAAGCCCCAAAACAGACAAATACGGACTCAAGGTACAATTGGCAGTGCTTAAAGAGAAACTCATTTCCTATGACTAGAGGGTTGACTATGTTGCAGATCAGACCTAGGACATAATGATAAGAATCAGTACTTTACAGGAAGAGAATCAGCACTTTATAGGAAGCTGGATTTGTCATCTCAGCAAGTATCCATCAGATAGGAAAGGACATGTGACTGGATTTGTAGTAGGGTTAAAAATGGCTCTTCAAAACATGTTCACACCCTAATCCTTGGAACCCATGAATGTTACTTTATATAGCAATAATAATAATAAAAGGAATTTTTGCAGATGCCATTAATTTAAAGATCTTGAGATGGAGAGGTTATCCAGGATTACCTGGTTGGGTCTTAAATGAATCCCTATAAAAAGGAGGGAGATTGCTCATACATAAAGGAAAAAGTAATATAAAGATGGAGCAGAGAAAGATTTGAAGACTTTGGCGTTGAAGCTTAGAGTTATTAATAATTTATAAGTCTGTCATGATAATTATGTATTTCTCCTTATTTATCTCACTTTTCACTTTGTAATTTTGAAAATTGTTATTGAAAAATACATAGAATTCTGATACATTCCTATTGGATCATTCCCATTACCATTATGGTATGTCTTATGTTTAATTATCTCTAGCAATATTTCTTTTTTAAAATCTAGTGCTCCTGAGGTTAGTATGGCTCCCCCAGCTTTTAGTTTGTGATTACATGGTATATCACTCTCCATCCTTCTTTCAAACCTTGTACATCCCTTTATTTAATGTTTGTCTCTTTCAAGTAGCAGCACTTTTTCATTAAATCTAATGCAATAATTTAATCTTTTTCTTGGAGAGTTTAGTCCATTTATAGTTAATATAATTACTGATATGGGTGGTTTTAATCTACCACTATATAACTTTTTGTACTTGGTTCATCTGCATGCTGTTCTATCTTCTTTGACTGCTGCTTTCTTTTGAATAGATTGAATAATTTTATCATTCATTCTTATCAAGTTCTACAAGTAACTTGTTAGAAATCCTATTTTTACTATTCTTTAATTGTTACATTAGAGACTATAATATTCATCTTTAACCCAGTACACTCTAATTCTGATACTAGTGCAATAATCTAAACTTTATACTGCATTTACCACCTTTTACCTCTTTTTTTTGGTCATTGTCTTTCATTTTAATCATCCATACTATTTAAATTTAACTAAATTTTAAAATTTTTAGTTATATTTTAATTTTTTATTTGGGTAATTTTTCTCCTGCTTGATGAAATCTTCCTTTTTATCTTTTCCTTATAGTGGAAGTCTGCTGGGATAAACTTTCTCAGCCTTTGTCTGAAAAATCTTTATTTTACCTTATTTTTAAAGAATATATTCACTAAGTATAACATTCTTTTCTAGTAGTTGTTTTCCTTCAGCTCTGTTAAGATCCCATTCCTTTGCCTTCTTGCTTTGAGAGTTTTTATGGAGAAGTCATATGTCACTCTTACTCTTGCCCTTTCAATGTACTGTATTCTTGCTTTCCCTCAGGCTGCCATTGGTCTTTTTTCTTTGTCTTTGTTTTTCAGCAGTATTACTATGATGTGACTTGGTGTAGACACATTTGTATTTATTTTGTTAGCAATTTGTTTCACTTCTGGAATATATATGTTAATCATTAATTTTTCTTTTCCTTTTTTTTTTTTTTTTTTTTTTTTTTTTTTTTGGAGACAGAGTCTCCTCTGTCGCCCTGGCTGGAATACAATGGCAGGATCTCTGCTCACTGCAACCTCCGCCTCCCAGGTTCAAGTTATTCTCCTACCTCAGCTTCCCGAGTAGCTGGGATTACAGGTGCCCGCCACCATGCCCAGCTACTGTTTTGTATTTTTAGTAGAGACAGGGTTTCACCATATTGGCCAGGCTTGTCTTGAACTCCTGACTTCAGGTGATCCACCTGCCTCGGCTTCCCAAAGTGTTGGGATTACAGGCGTAAGCCACTGCACCCAGGCCTACGAAGTTTTTGTGTTATATCTCTTCAAATATTAATTTTGATCCATTGGCTTATTTTTTTTTTCTGGGACTCCAATGGTACCTAGATTAAACATTGTAAGCATGTTCTATTTGTCTCTTACACTCTATTCTGTTTCATCCATCTCTTAACAGTCTGTGATTTGTTTGGGACATTTTATATTGAGCCATCTTCTAATTCACTTGTGTGTGTGTGTGTGTCTGTGTGTGTATGTGTATGTGTGTGTGTGCAGAAAAATGTATTCATATATATTGGCATCTTGAATGAGTGATTTCACTGATTATTACTTAAGGCTTAAGGAAAGTAACGCTGAGGCCAGGTGCGATGGCTCATGTTGGTAATCCCAGAACTTTGGGAGGCCCAGGCAGGTCTCCAGACCTGAGGTCTGCAGTTCAAGACCAGCCTGATTAATATGGTGACATTCTGTCTCTACTAAAAATACAAAAATTAGCCAGGTGTGGTGGTGGGCACCAGTAATGCCAGCTATTTTGGAGGCTGAGGCAGGGGAATCACTTGAACCCGGGAGGCGGAGGTTGCAGTGAGCCAAGATTGTGCCATTGCACTCCATCCTTTGTGACAGAGCAAGACTCTGTCAAAAAAAACAAAAAAAAAAGAAAGAAAGAAAGAAAAATAAGCCTGAAAAAAATGATGACAGGGTATTATATATTTATGGTTAGGTTTCTAAATAGTTTCATTTGGGGTTTAAAATTCTGACAGTTGTAAGTGATAATTTTGATGGTATAAACCATATTGATGCAGATTCTTTATAGATTGTTTCTATACCACCAAAAATAAAGAATGTTGAAAATATAATAAAATAATATGGTCTTCAGAAGATAAAAGGAAAATTATATTGAAAGCATATTCTTTGGCAACAGAGATACTTATTTTAGGCTCACAATATTTAATTACCAGCAACTTGAATGTGATCTATTGCTAACATTTTATTCTGCAGATTCAGCTTTTTATTTCCTTATTTGCATGATTTATGTTATTTCTCTAGCCTATTAATAGTGTGTTTAATACTTAAAGAAAAGTCATTATCAGTTTATATATTCTCATTAACCTCCCATATGAGACAAATGAAAAAGTAACGGACATTTAAAAGTGCATACAAAGAGAAGTTTAGAGGGAGAAATAATACTGAGTGGGCGTGATTGAATTAGGATGTGCTCTATTGATTTCTAGAAGCAGCAGCTCGTATTAGTCATCTGTCCCTGCTTTAGTCATAATCCACCTGCAAGTCATATGCCAATCAGATGGATAACTTAAGCTGGCAGGAATGTGGAAAGCCATACCCTTTTCTCATACTAGTTTCACAAGATGCGGTTTTAAGGATTTGCAGGAATATTAGGCTGGGTGAGAAGGCCATTAATCTGTCATCTCTATACATCTCTGAGCATCTCAAGATCTTTTTCAATTAAAATCAGATGACTTTGTAAACAAAGTTACTACAGTTGTGTGAAAGCCTGGAAGTCATTGAATAATGAGCACTTCCTCTTTGCTTTGCAAGATGCTTTTGATCAGCCGGATGCTAACCCCAGCACTTCATACTTATGCTCATGAACAGAGTATTGTTCATATTTTCAAGTGTGCTCTATAATCAGATGTGTTGTTTTTCTCCCAGCAATAATTCTTTCCTACTTGTTCACTATATAAATTGAAATGCACATGCTCTTTGGTTTAAACAGTCTTTTAATCTCCACGAAGCATTCTTTGTTAGTTTTGTTTTTCTCTATCTCCCTATGTAAGCAAAGTAATTTTGTTGCTTGTGAGAAAGCAACTATTATTTTATCTAAGATATAAATACATAACTCAGCAGTAGGCCCATGGCTTCTGCATAGTAGAATAGGCAGTGCAAATAGAATAGGCAGTGTGCTTGCTAGAGTGTATTTTTCTGCCATGTAGCTTAGCCTAAGAGAAACAGACACAATTAAATATTTGAATGTAATAGCATTGTCCCTGGATACAAAAGAGTAAGCAGAGAAAGTTTTTTTTGTTATAAATGCCATGCCAATAATATCCAAGCATATGGTAATAAATTGTTGAACACTATTGTAAATGTTATGTTAGTAGTCACGTTGTTACCTAGGATAATTTCCCGTGGATTCAAAGTCTCTGTTATGTTAAAATGAAAAATGATTATGGTCATTAGGATAACATTTCTGGTATTCATTCAGCTTTATTCAAGTGGCCAACTCTCCCCCTTTCTCTCCTTAGTAATTTCCTCTCCAGGAATGGCACATTGAAGAGAGGAAAGAATCATAGGCTTTGTTTGTATCCTGCCAACCCTCAACAGAACAGACTGCAATAGGGGAGGAATGGATGTAACCACTAACAGTAAATAACTCTTCTCCAGGAAGCATTTCCAAAGAAGTCCATCACACCTTTGCCCTTGGCAAACATCCTCACTCTTCTGGTTTGCTTTGAAAAGCAACAGGCAGCATGTACACAACAAACGTCACCCAGGAAATAGGCAGGCAGTAAGTGTCATGGATTCCTCTATTTGCTCAGTTCTTACAGAAAATCTTATACATGGACTAGCAAACTACACAAGGACATTACTTGTCTTGCCCAAACCCTGCAGTTGATGTTGTCTTTCTTCTCCTGGTGGGGGCCGATGTTCTAGTCCACCCATACAGCTTTTTCTCCTCCATGAGCCCTGTTCTATTTCTACTACTACTTCCTGAGCCATATTGTGTCCCTTACTACTGGTGAGCTCTAGCTAAATTATGGATCCCATGACAACAACATGGGCTAATTACAGCCTTTTTACATATTTAAAGACAGAGTCTAAGGAAGAACAAAAACAACTTTTTACAATAAGATTCATAACTAAAGATGCATTTCAATGACTTCTTCTGCATCTACCACCACAGATACGGCAGATTTAGTGCCTTAGTTACATCATAATTGCTCAGGAAAAAGTAGACTGACATTTCGACTGCTTGTTAGCTACAACTATAGAGACCTGAACTTTGTTTTTCTATATAAAGGGCTACATTCACTATCTGTTTTAATTCTCAATTTAATTTGAGCTGGAATCACATATGATGTCAAATAAAGAAGGTCAGGTGCGGTGGCTCATGCCTATAATCCCAGCACTTTGGGAGTCTGAGGCGGGTGGATCACCTGAGGTCAGGTGTTCGAGACAAGCCTGGGCAACATGGTGAAACCCTGTCTCTACTAAAAGTACAAAAATTAGATGGGTGTGGTGGCTCATGCCTGCAGTCCCAGCTACTCAGGAGGCTAAGACAGGACAATCGCTCAAACCTCGAAGGCGGAGGTTGCAGTGAGACAAGATCGTGCCACTGTACCAGCCTGGGCAACAGAGCAAGACTCTATCTTAAAAAAAAAAAAAAAAAAAAAAGCAAAAATGATCCAGGAAGAGCAACAAAGAATTAGATTTATAGTCCTGGGTTTAATTTCCCAGTAAAATAGTACAAGCTATTTTATGATGGCTTACTTGGAAAGCCATGAACCTAGACACAGGGACACTGTATAAACTCGGTGTGCCCTTGCCAAAAGATGCCAAAATGGAAAGTAAAGAGGTTCGGACTAGTGAACCTCACTTGTACAAGAGATGAGGATAGCCACATACATAGGATCTAACAAATAAACTAGAATTAGAGAATCTTGTTTGAAAACAAAATAATCTTGGGGCCCCAAAATCACTAAGCTAAAGGAAAAATCAAGCTGGGAACTGTTTAGGGCAAACCTGCCTCATATTCTATACAAAATTGCCCCTCTGCTCACTGAGATAAATGCATATCTGATTGTCTTCTTTGGAGAGGCTAATCAGAAACTCAAAAGAATGCAACCATTTGTCTATTTTCTACCAATGACCTGGAAGCCCCCTCCCCACTTCAAGTTGTCCCTCCTTTGCTTCAAGTTGTCCCACCTTTCAGGATGGAACCAATGTTCATATTACATATGTTGATTGATGTCTCATGTCTCCCTAAAATGTATAAAACCAAACTGTGCTCTGACCACCTAGGGGACATGTCATCAGGACCTTCTGAGGCTGTGTCATGGGTGCGTGTCCTCACTTTGTCAAAATAAACTTTCTTTCTAAATTAACTGAGACCTCCCTCAGATATTTGGGGTTCACACCGGCTTTTCTTTGTTCTGACTTTTAACCGTATTGTTTTTGGGCAGTGCAATTTATACATTTCCTATGGGGTCTCCATACTACTGTATTTCTTGTAATATGGTTAAAGGTACTTGAAATAACTTTAACATGGAAAATGGAATCTTGACACCTATGAGTAAAATAAATGCAAGCACCTTTTGTCTCTGAGTCTCAATGAGGAGATGAGAAGGGATTCTCTAGCCCACGGAGAATAAGGGTTAGAGTATTAGCCTACGAGAGTCAAGTGGGGAGTCAAGAACTTTGTGTTTCCAGGTGGCCAGCAACACTTCCCCTTTCTCCTCCTCTCCAAAGGAGTTTTGGGTTAGTCTTACCTGGTTAGGAGAGGGATAGCAATTTTGTCAAGCAGTTCTGATAGCTGTAATAGCAAAAGGACAGAATACAGTGACTACCTATTACCTCAGGTTGCCCTGGAGAGGAGATTCAAGGACTGTCTCTTTTATGAATCATATTTGAGTGGCTCTGGGTATTACTGAGAATGGCCTTGCATTAACTACTCAAGGGACTTATGTATAAGTAACAACCAACCACTTTAATGATAGCATCTTGAACAGGTGACACCCTTACATTTTAAATATATTTTGCGCTTAATCTAAACCGATTATAAAATCACATCATTATGTTTATATATTTAGGCTACAGATTTCAGCTCATTTCAGAAATAATTGGGTTAAAAAGAGAGAACTGTTGATAGAAGTGAAAAAGGACATTTTGGGGTGTGGTTCTCATGCACCTAAAGGGGATTTTGGGGAGATCATCCTACCAAAATGGAAATTTGGAAAAGGAAAGAAGAAAGCTCACATATTAATATTTTGAAACATTAGTCTTGTATAGATTTCCAAGGGCAGAGAATATGATTTGTCTGCATATTCCATACCTCTAGATGGAAAGTTTAATACTCAATAGAAGTAGTTAAATAACTGGAATCACAAATAAAGGAAGACAACACTCACGCCACGGAAGAAGGAGATTTCCCTTTCTTTCCTGGCCTTCTTACTTTAACTTCTGCCTTCCCTTTGTACAACGGAAACTCTCTCGTCCTGTACCCTTCCATCCTACCCCAGACCTAAATGTGCCTTATCTTTTGAGAAGATCTGTCAGAGGTGTTCTATTCAAGAACAACTCCATCTTGAATAGAAGCTGGGTGAAATAATGCTGAGACCTACTGGGTTGCATTCCCAGATGATTAAGGCATTCTAAGTCACAGGATGAGATAGGAGGTTGGCCCGAGATACAGGTCATAAAGACCTTGCTGATCAAACAGATTGCGGTAAAGAAGCTGGCTAAAACCCCCAAAACCAAGGTGACCACGAGAGTGACCTCTGGTTGTCCTCACTGCTAAATTCCCACCAGTGCCATGATAGTTTACAAATGCCATGGCAAGGTCAGGAAGTTATGCTAGACGGTCTAAAAGGGGAGGCATGAATAATCCACCCCTTGTTTAACATATCATCAAGAAA
Source organism: Hylobates moloch (assembly GCF_009828535.3). Lineage (NCBI taxonomy): Eukaryota > Metazoa > Chordata > Mammalia > Primates > Hylobatidae > Hylobates > Hylobates moloch. The sequence goes on along the minus strand of NW_026652286.1, from coordinate 77,447,339 downwards.
TAACCATAAAAATGGGCAACCAGCAGTTCTTGGGGCTGCTCGGTCTATAGAATAGCCATTCTTTTATTTATTTACTTTCCTAATAAACTTGCTGTCACTTTATGGACTCACCTTGAATTCTTTCTTGTGCAAGATCCAAGAACCCTCTCTTGGGGTCTGGATCGGAACCTCTTTCCTATAACAGATCCAGAACCTGCAAGGTAAGGATGAGGTCGCATAAAAGCTTTGGAAGTTGGAAGTTAGGGAAATTTGGCTTTGAATCTTGTTTTAAAGATAGGGGCTCGCAAATAGAAAACTAAGTCAGAAAGGAGGCGAATGCAAGATCATTCACAGGAGAACTTCCTACGTGAAATCAAAAGACAACAAATTATGTTGGGTAGGACCAAGTGCCTAAGAATCCAAGTGACCAGAGGGACAAAATGTGGAAAGGCCACAAATCTGACATGGGGTGGTTGTGAGAAAAAAAAAATCTTCTCAACAAGAATATAGACTCAGAGAGAGAGGGGGATACACTTTCTTCTGTGAAGATGAAATGTGTAAGCAGTGAGTAGAGGCTAATGGGAAAAGACATCTTCCTGGGATGCTTGTCTCTGTACTCTTCAAGTGTTATCTTGCTCTAGGCATTTATAATGGCTTTTCTCCATTTTCTCCAGTGAAGTCAAGTTTTCTAATCAACTCTCATGTCAATCCTATATCTTTTTCATCTGCCTTAAGGATTCCTTGCATGTGTGAGCAGGAAAGTCTCAGAGATTCTTTAACAGAGTCGACTAACAAATGGGAAAACTAAGGATCAGGTCAAATAAGTGACTTATTGTCACTAGAAATAGTTGTGAGCAAACATTTTTAACAAATCCAAATTTTCTTAGTCTTATTCCAGTTTTCTTTTTAGCATGCCAGGCTGCTTCCAGTTATTTCATTTTTTCTCCCTCTGAGAACCCTGTGTGTGTGCACGTGTGCATTTGTATGTGTTGGTCTCTTATGTATATGTTAATAAGGATGGTTATCTAAGGGACAAAATTACTGAGTAAGATATGAAAAGGCTTCTAAGATATACTTTGAAGGTTAATATAATTGCCAAATGTGTTCAAATGGATTTTAATTTACTCTTTAACAATTTATTTGCCTCTGTCAGTCCCCTTGGAGCAATGCCATCAAATAGAAATATAATGAGAGTCATAAATACAAGTTGCATATGTAATTTTAAATTTTCAATTAGTTACATTTAAAAAGCAAGATGAGCAAAATTAATTTTAATAATTTATTTTTCTTAGCCTAATGTACCCAAAATATTATCATTTTAACCTCTATTCAATATAGAAGTTATTATGAGAGCTTTACATTTTCTCACAATGAGTCTTCAAAGCTGGTGTGTATTTTACATTTTTAGCTCATCTAAATTTAGAATAGCCACATTTAAGGTGTTCAACAGCCACATCTGGTTAGTAGCTACCCTATCAGGCCTTAGAGTATAATTGTTTAGGCATAGCCCTTATTCAGTCACAAAAATCGTAGCCATTGCCCATTTAATAGCTATTATTTTGGTATCAGATTTCAACCATATTCCATCAGTGATTGTCAACAATCAAAATTGTCAACTTCTTAGCACCTTTGCACAGCTTCAAAAATATTTTTGTTCCTATAACTTTAGTTCATATAAGTATTTGTCATGTTTTAATCAGATGCAAGAGCTTTATAGTCAAAACATTACTTAAAATGTCCTTTAAAATTAAATTAGTTTGAGGTATGGTGGAAATGAGCACAAAGTCACATGGTAACCTACTGCATTTTCTGTCACTTTTTGATGCAAAAGATATTTTCATCTCGGAAGTGCTAAAATAATTGTATGATCTTCTGTTTAAAATACAGAGCAATCTAAAGTAACTACCAGTTGTTCTAGGAAATTCTCTGTCTAGGGCACAACCAAGCCTGACATCTTAAGTGTTTAACAGAAATTCAAATCTTTCAAACTGATTACAGATTCCTTCTCTGCACTTTAGTATTACTAACTTCTATTTAAAGGTTGCATTTTATGACTTAATTAATTGAATAAAGGTATGGATGAAAGTCAGGCATTGGTACCACTGGTCTAGCTAGATTGACTGATACGTGAAATAAAAATTTCCAGTCATTTATGAAATTGTATCTACCAAATGTTGCACTGATTTTACTGCTGCTGAGTTTCTAACACTTGGCTGACCAAATGCAAACACTTAGTGGTTAAATTATAAAGGATTAAGTTAAGGAAAGGATTACTAAATGAAGAAATAGGTGGTTTTATCTGTAGAGAATTTAATTGTATTGATGAAATATGAAGGTGAAATCTATCAGAAAACAACCATTTTCTTGATTAACACAAAATTGGAAATAATCTTTCAGTGCTTTCTCAACAAAGAAAAAAATGAAAAGGAAGTAGAATACAGACAATAGAAACATCAACAAAAGACTTTCTTTTTTTTTTTTTTTTTTGAGATGGAGTCTAGCTTTGTCACCAGGCTAGAGTGCAGTGGCACGACCTGGGCTCACTGGAACCTCCAACTACCGGGTTCAAGTGATTCTCCTGCCTCAGCCTCCTGAGTAGCTGAGATTACAGGCACATACCACCATATCCATCTAATTTTTGTATTTTTAGTAGAGATGGAGTTTCGCCACGCTGGCCAGGCAGGTCTCAAACTCATGACCTCAGGTGATCCGCCCACTTCTGGCCTCCCAAAGTGCTAGGATTACAAGCGTGAGCCATTGCGCCCGAGGAAGAGCTTCTTTTTTGTGTGTTACTATTTGCTTATTGTGGATTTAACTCCCTCTGGCATGGATCCAACTCTACTATCTTATACGTAGACCTAAAAGATCCTCAGTCACTGTCTGCTTTCTTTCAAAGAAAACGCATCTTCACATGGCTCATCTCTAATCTCTACTTTTTAGAATAATTAGGTTGGCCCGATGTGCCTTTAGAAGGGAAGTGTTTGGCTATATTAAACCTGAGTTATTTTAGAGGATCTGCCAAGGGCTATCATTCACTCTTTAATTATAAGCTCTAAACAGAAGCCTATAGAGAAGATTAGGCAAATATCTCATACCTCGATGAAATTACCCAGTCAATTTAGATAAAGGAGACCCAAATAAGGAATTTGGGCTTAAAATGGTCTTAATGAGGATAGAGGACTCTGTTTTTAATAGATTAAAGGACCCTTAGGAGACGAGTCAAATTCTCATAGTAGAGATTCTCACTCATTTGATATGATTCAACACTTACATTTATGCCAAGAATTTCTGATCCAGAGTGGATGCTGGAGCAGAGAAAAATAAAGAACCCATATCCCGAAGTGTACTGTGACAAATAAACATCTGTTGTACTGGATGCTATTTTAGGAGTATATCAGGATTGTCCTTGAACTTCATAACACAGGGGTTTAAATCTATTTTTCTATTTTTTGAAAATATTTCCTTTGAATAAGCCATTTTAAAATAGTATTGCATTTGCAAAGAGCCACACACTAAACTGCAAAAGAGCACCTTTTCTTTACTGAGCTAACTGACAAAACATTAAAAAATTTTCTCAATTTAAAAGGATAGTCTATTTTTCCCCACAGAAAAATTTAGAGCACAGACAAGAGATTTCCAATAATACTCACCCAAATGGTGCAAACACTCCCTTAAATCTCAGGGATATTGAAGTGATCAGACTCCTGCTAGGTGGTAACAGGCTAACTACAGTTTGCAGAAGAGGTTTTGAAGTAATAGAGACCTAGGTTTGAACCCACTTTGTCCAAATCTAACCTCCTGGCTTCCAGTAAGTTAATTAATTTTTCAAAGTTTTGGTTTCTAATGCTGCAAATTGGACGTAATGACACTATTTCAATAGATTTCTAAGAGGATTACATAAAAAAGCATTTGTATAGTGATGATTATCTTGCCTGTAACATAATCTATGCCCCCAAAACAATTGTTGCTGTCAATATTATAAGTCTCCACATGGATGAAATAATCATGAATGTCACTTCCTGTTTAAAATTTTAAAATAAGCTACTTGCAATAAGAATAAAGTTAAGACTCTTTGCCATGTGTGAGGTCCCTTCTCTCAGATCTCACTTACTAATATTTTCTGCTTTGCTCAACTCTTTGTCAGCCACATAAATCTTTCAGTTCCTGGCATATGCTAAGCTCATTCCCAGCACCTTCTGTTTAGATACCCAATCAGCAGTTGTTGAATAAATGAATCTTTCAAGCTCCTCAAGTGAAGTATTTAATAGACGAGGAAACTAAGGCTGAAAAAGTAGTCCTCATCACTGAACTCTTAAGTAATGAAGCTGAGATTTTAAACCAAACCTGTCTAAAGTCCTACCTTTCCTTACAGTATATACAGAAGCAGGTTTACCATGAAACCAATGAAACTTTATGCTTCAGGAAGGACCAAAGCAATGTGGGCATAGTGTCACTTTTTTTTTTAAGTTAAGATATTTTAACTGAAATTGATCATATAGTTTCATTATGTATTTCCCTTCATGACACTTTCAGCCTCAGTTTTAGAATTTATTAACAGCAATGCCATGTAAATTTTAGTACTTTCAAATTTTTAAAAACCTCTACACAATGTTTTTCATATATTATCTGTACGACATGAAAGGCATTGTGATTGTGTTTTTGTGCAGTGGCTAACCTTATATATATTTTGAGGTGTATTGGTGGAAGCTGTTTCCACACTGTGTTAATCTGCAGTAATCCAAGTAAAATCAGAACTGACTACAAACCACACAAATACATCCCACTAAACCTAGACTACATATATTCCTCAATATCCCCCAGCCAGATTCCAAAACTTCTTGTGGCCGTGTGAATACCACTTGACACGAAGTCATGTGATAGAGTAAGAGGAGAAGTTGGAGTGCATTAGTCCACTTGTGATGTTACAACAAAGTACCATAAACTGCTTATAAACAACAGAAATATATTTCCCACTGTTCTGGAACATGGGAAGTACAATGTCAAGGCATTAACAGATTTGGTGATGAGGGTTTGTTTCCTGGTTTACGGTGCTGTCTTGCTGTGTCTGACATGGCAGAAAGGGGTAAGCAGTTCTATGGGGGCTCTTTGGCACTAATAGACACTAATTCCATTCAGAAGGACTCTGAATTCATGACCTAAATACCTTTCAAAGGCCCTACTTCCTAATATCATTACGTTGGTGATTAGGTTTTAACATATGAATTTGAAGGGTAACACAAACATATAGACCGCAGCAGAGTGAAAATATATAGTTGTCTGAACTCATCTTAGTTAAAATATCTAACTTTTGCAGAAATTAACAAAAATATGTGAACACATTTCTGTAACCCATTCCCAGTTCCTGCAAAGGGCGCTTGCACCTCTGATCTCTATAATTAATAATAAAAACAAATTTCATTCAACCATGCTAAAGGAGAGGTAGAATTAGGTATTCATTTTCTCTAGAGAAAACTATATTACAAAGTTCTTTTTCTGAGAAGTAATTAAAGAGTAAACAGTAAAAATAATTAAGTAGTTAAAAATATTTTTTGATTATTTTCATGTTTATGACATGTTTCAGTTATTTTAAATTTATAACTTGTGATTTATTTTTGTTCTACATAAATATTTACTCTCATCACTAATTTTGCATTTGTAATGTTGATTTGAATAAATTTCAGGCCTCACACTATCTGGATGCATCCGGCTGGTCCAATACGTGGCACTACTACGCACCTAAAATTCAAGGTTGCTTTTTATATGTACTTGTGGAGTCCTCCAAATATCCTTACATTACCTTTTCTCCAAAGCTTTGGCTTATGTTAGAGCAAAAAATATTTATAGGTGGTGTCTGTGTCTATATGTGTCTCTAAGTTTGCTGTAACCAGGTGAGGCTTGAAAGGAATGCCCTTGACATTTCTTTGTTATACAATCTGAGTTGGGTATCAAAAATACATTCCATGCCTACATATTATATCATTTTGGGATTTCACTTTGTCAGCTTCAGAAAGTCAGTTCTGAGTATACATTTCTTGGTTACTTTTTTGGTTTTCTCAGAGCCTAGTATGCAAGCAATGAAGAAAACTTTGAATTGAACATATCTCTTCTAAAGTTCTCTGGATTGGGACTGAATGTTCTCTTTCCTGTCTTAAGGGCTTGGTTTGCTTTATATGCAACTTGGTATATCCACCCTGTGGGATGTATGGTCTATTTTTCAGATTTTGTCCTGAGAGTACTGTAAGTGTGTAGTCTCTAGACGTTATAGTGGTTAATATTCTGAGAAGAGGATTCCATTTGAATCATGCACTGTCTATAATTTTTAATATTTCAAATAAATTAATATAATACAATCTTTTCCTATAATATTTCTGAAGGTAGCTTTAACTGATTTAAACTCCTCTACTGGAAAATATTAGTTATATTTAATTAACTGGAAAAGCTCAAAGCATGCCATGTCCTGAAAACTTATTTAAAGATTTACTTGATGAACCTTTATTGGGAAACTGTTCCTTGAAAATTGACCTCATAATAATACCGCCTTGATTTATAGTATATTTTATTTCTTTGAAATATCAGACCATGGTTTACTTAGTTGATGTTCAAAATCAAACAAACTCTATTAGCTCCATTATCAACATGAGAGATACAGGAAAGGATAGATGGATAACCTATATTTCCTCAACTCTTCCACAAATTGCTCTGGCTAGGAATGTGACATTTGTCAAAGCTTTAAGTTGTTATGATTATGAGTACTTCACCAGGAGGTTTTTTTTTTTTTTTTAACTTTAGTATCCTAAGAAAACACCTTAACACATTTTATATTAATTTGTCCCACAGAAGGGCCTTAGTTGAAAAGAAAACTCAAGGTCCTTGCTGAGGAAAGAAGCTATGCTTTTTGTGTGAATACCTTAGGAGTGTGGATGTGTATGGAAAAACACACACACACACACACGTGCGCGCACACACACACACACACGTATGCAAAGTCCAAAGATGTAAGAGGATTCTAGCTTTGGAAATGGTAAACCATTTTCTTTTTTTCATGATCAAATGTGGCTTATTCTGGGAATACAAAGATAAATCAGTATTTCAGAAAGTTTGAGAAGAATTGATATTAAATCTTCTTTAAAGGTTCTGTAGAATTAAGTGGTGAAGCCATCCAGTCTGGACTTTTCTTTGTGGAATACTTTTTATTACTGATTCAATCTTATTATGTTATAGGTCTCCTTAAGTTTTTTATTTCTTCCTAATTCAATCTTGCTGGATTGGCATGTGTCCAGATATTTAATCATTTCCTCCAGATTTTCCAATTTGTTTTCCAGTTGTTCATAATAGTCTGATGATCTTTTTTATTTTGGTGATATGAATTGTTACGTCTCATTTTTTTCTTTCTGATTTTGTTTCAGTTTTCTCTCTTTTTTTTCTTGGTGGGTTGAACTAGTGGTTTATCAATTTTATTAGTCTCTTCAAAAACCAACTTTTTATTTCATTGATCCATTGCATTGTTTTTTCTTCAGTCTCTCTATCATTTAGTTTTACTCTGGTCTTTATTATCATGTCTTTCCTCTCCTAATTTTGTATTTGGTTTGTTCTTGCTTTTCTATATAGTTTCTTGAAGTACATCGTTGGATTGTTTCCTTGAAATATTTCTACTTTTTTTGAGATAGGTATTTATTGTTATAAACTTCCCTCCTTAGCATTACTTTTGCTGTATCCTGTAAGTTTTGATATGTTGTGTTTCCATTTTTATTTGCTTCATTTTTTTTTAAATTTTCTTTTAAATTTCCTCATTGACCCAGTGGTTGTTCAGGAGTATATTGTTTAATGTCCATGTATTTGAATAATTTCTGAAGTTCCTCTTGTATTTCTCTTTTTTTTTTCCATTGAGTTTTGAGAAGAAGCTTGCTATGATTTTGATTTTTTGAAATGTATTGAGACCCGTTTTGTTGCCTAACATATGGTCTATTCTGGAGAATGTTTCATGTGCTGTATTCTGCAACTGTTAGGTAAAATGTTTTGTAGATGTCTGTTAGGTCCATTTGGTCTAAAATCCAGTTTAAATCCAGGGTTTCTTTGTTCACTTTCTGTCTAGATGATCTTTCTAGTGCTAAGAATGGGATGTTTAAGTTCCTAAATATTATTGTGTTAGAGTCTATTTTTCCCTTTAGATCTAATAATATTTGCTTTATATATCTGGGTGCTTCAGGGTTGCTGCATATTTATTTAGAATTGTTATATCCTTTTGCTGAATTGCTTTCGTTGTCATTATATAATGACCTTCTTTGTCTGTTTTTACCAGTTTTGACTTAAAGTAGCTTTTTTCTGGTATATCTATCCCAACTTACTTTTGGTTTCTGTTAGTGTAGAATAGTTTTTTTTTTTCCATTTCTTTACTTTTAGTGTACATGTCTTTACAAGTAAAATGAATTTCTTGTAGGCAACATGCATTGGGGTCAGTTTTTTCTTTTTTTAATTCAATCTACCAGTCTATATCTTTAATGTAATCTGTTTACATTCAAGGGTGTTGCTATATGAAGACTTATTTCTATTATTTTGTTCATTGTTTTCTGATTGCTTTATATATCCTTTATTTTCTCTTGTTTATCACTGCAGTTTGGTGAACGGGGGTTAGTGGTAAAATTTGAGTTTTTTTCTCTTTCTCATTTGTGTGTTTACTTAACAAATGAGTTTTATACTTTTACGTGTTTTCATGACAGTCAGTATCATACTTCTTCTTCCAGATGTAGAACTCTCTTAAGTATTTCTTGCAGGACTGGTGTAGTTGTAATACATTTTCTCAGTTTTTGCTTGTCTGGGAGAGACCATTTATCTTTCATTCCTCACAAATAACTTTGCTGGGTATAGTATTCTTGAGTGGCAGGGTTTTTTTCTCTTTCACCATCTGAATATATCATCCCATTCTCTCTTGGCCTGTAAGGCTTCTATTGAGAAATCATTTTCTAACGGAGAGTTCCCTTATAAATGACTAGATACCCTTCCCTTGCTATTTGTAGAATTTACTCTTCTTCTTTGATGTGGCAATTTGGCTATAATACGCCATAAAAAACATCTTTTGAATTTTATCTATTTGGGGATCTGTAAGCTTCCTGTATCTGGATGTCTATGCCTCTTGTTAGAGCTAGGAAATTTTCAACTATTAAATTCCTCAACAAATACACCCTCCCAAGACTAAACCAGGAAGAAGTTGAATCTCTGAATAGACCAATAACAGGCTCTGAAATTGTGGCAATAATCATTAGCTTACCAACCAAAAAGAGTCCAGGACCTGATGGATTCACAGCCGAATTCTAACAGAGGTACCAGGAGGAACTGGTACCATTCCTTCTGAAACTATTCCAATCAATAGAAAAAGAGAGAATCCTCCCTAACACATTTTATGAAGCCAGCATCGTCCTGATACCAAAGCCTGGCAGAGACATAACCAAAAAAGAGAATTTCAGACCAATATCCTTGATGAACATTGATGCAAAAATCCTCAATAAAATACTGGCAAACCGAATCCAGCAGCACATCAAAAAGCTTATCCAACATGATCAAGTGGGCTTCATCCCTGGGATGCATGGCTGGTTCAACATATGCAAATCAATAAATGTAATCCAGGATATAAACAGAACCAAAGACAAAAACCACATGATTATCTCAATAGATGCAGAAAAGGTCTTTGACAAAATTCAACAATGCTTCATGCTAAAAACTCTCAATAAATTAGGTATTGATGGGACGTATCTCAAAATAATAAGAGCTATCTATGATATTGCCAATATCATACTGAATGGGCAAAAACTGGAAGCATTCCCTTTGAAAACTAGCACAAGACAGGGAAGCCCTCTTTCACCACTCCTATTCAACATAGTGCTGGAAGTTCTGGCCAGGGCAATCAGGCAGGAGAAGGAAATAAAGGGTATTCAATTAGGAAAAGAGGAAGTCAAATTGTCCCTGTTTGCAGATGACATGATTGTATATCTAGAAAACCCCATTGTCTCAGCCCAAAATCTCCTTAAGCTGATAAGCAACTTCAGCAAAGTCTCAGGATACAAACTCAATGTACAAAAATCACAAACATTCTTGTACACAAATAACAAACAAACAGAGAGATAAATCATGAGTGAACTCCCATTCATAATTGCTTCAAAGAGAATAAAATACCTAGGAATCCAACTTACAAGGGACGTGAAGGACCTCTTCAAGGAGAACTACAAATCACTGCTCAATGAAATAAAAGAGGATACAAACAAATGGAAGAACATTCCATGCTCATGGGTTGGAAAAATCAATATCGTGAAAATGGCCATACTGCCCAAGGTAATCTATAGATTCAATGCCATCCCCATCAAGCTACCAATGACTTTCTTCACAAAATTTGAAAAAACTACTTTAAAGTTCATATGGAACCAAAAAAGAGCCCGTATCGCCAAGTCAATCCTAAGCCAAAAGAACAAAGCTGGAGGCATCATGCTACCTGACTTCAAACTACACTACAAGGCTACAGTAACCAAAACAGCATGGTACTGGTACCAAAACAGAGACATAGATCAATGGAACAGAACGGAGCCCTCAGAAATAATGCCGCATATCTACACCTATCTGATCTTTGACAAACCTGACAAAAACAAGCAATGGGAAAAGGATTCCCTATTTAATAAATGATGCTGGGAAAACTGGCTAGCCATATGTAGAAAGCTGAAACTGAATCCCTTCCTTACACCTTATACAAAAATTAATTCACGATGGATTAAAGACTTACATGTTAGACCTAAAACCATAAAAACCCTAGAAGAAAACCTAGGCAATACCATTCAGGACATATGCATGGGCATGGACTTCATGTCTAAAACACCAAAAGCAATGGCAACAAAAGCCAAAATTGAAACATGGGATCTAATTAAACTAACAAGCTTCTGCATAGCAAAAGAAACTACCATCAGAGTGAACAGGCAACCTACAAAATGGGAGAAAATTTTCACAACCTACTCATCTGACAAAGGGCTAATATCCAGATCTACAATGAACACAAACAAATTTACAAGAAAGAAACAAACAACCCCATCAAAAAGTGGGCAAAGGACATGAACAGACACTTCTCAAAAGAAGACATTTATGCAGCCAAAAAACACATGAAAAAATGCTCACCATCACTGGCCATCAGAGAAATGCAAATCAAAACCACAATGAGATACCATCTCACACCAGTTAGAAGGGCCATCATTAAAAAGTCAGGAAACAACAGGTGCTGGAGAGGATGTGGAGAAATAGGAACACTTTTACACTGTTGGTGGGACTGTAAACTAGTCCAACCATTGTGGAAGTCAGTGTGGCGATTCCTCAGGGATCTAGAACTAGAAATACCATTTGACCCAGCCATCCCATTACTGGGTATATTCCTAAAGGACTATAAATCATGTTGCTATAAAGACACATGCACACGTATGTTTATTGTGGCACTATTCACAATAGCAAAGACTTGGAACCAACCCAAATGTCCAACAATCATAGAATGGATTAAGAAAATGTGGCACATAATACACCATGGAATACTATGCAGCCATAAAAAATGATGAGTTCATGTCCTTTGTAGGGACATGGATGAAACTGGAAACCATCATTCTCAGTAAACTATCGCAAGGACAAAAAACAAAACACCGCATGTTCTCACTCATAGGTGGGAATTGAACAATGAGAACACATGGACACAGGAAGGGGAACATCACACTCTGGGGACTGTTGTGGGGTGGGGGGAGGGTGGGGGACAGCATTAGGAGATATACCTAATGCTAAATGACGAGTTAATGAGTGCAGCACACCAACATGGCACATGGATACATATGTAACAAACCTGCACATTGTGCACATGTACCCTAAAACTTAAAGTATAATAATAATAATAATAATAAAATGATTTTTATGACTTTGGCCTTCTTTTCATTTTCTTGAATACCCAAAATTTTCCTATTTGCTCACTTTATGGTGTCCCATATATCATATAAGCTTTGTTCACTGTTTTTCATTTTTTAAAATGTTTTGTCAGGCTGAGCTATTTCAAAAGACCTGTTTTTAAGTTCTGAGGTCCCTTCTTCTGCTTAATCCAGTCTACTGTTGAAGATATTGAATGAATTCTTTATTTCATTCATTGAATTCTTCAGTTTCCAGATTTATCTCTCTCTCTATATATTTTTAATCTACCTCTGATGAATTTCTTGTTCCTATCCTAAATTGTTTTTCTGATTTCTCTGTAATGATTATCTGTGCTTTCTTGTATCTCACTGAGCTTCTTTAATATTATTACTTTGAATTTTTTTTGGCATTTTATAAATTTCTTTTTATTGGAATCTGTTGCTGGAGAATTATTGTGTTCCTTTAGAAGTGTCATGTATCCTTTTTAAAAAATATTTCTTGTGTTCTTACATTGATATCTGCATATCTGGTGTGATATTCACTTCTTCTAATTGTTTGGATTGGCTTTTGTAGAGGAATACATTACCAGGAGATATATCTGTGGTGTTAGTTGGGTAGAATACTTTAGTTTTGATTCTGGGTATATGCAGTAGTATAGTCTCCTTATGATTTCTTCAGCTGTAAGTAGCATCAGTGATGCCTGTGATTTCCTCAGTGTCTTAAGCTACAGTTATTAGTGGAAGCTTTGTTGACATTTTTCCGGGGATAAGAAAGTAAGATGGGCCAGTCCTCAGACCTCAGGGTGGCAGCAACTGGGTCAATTCTTGAGCCTACAGGTGGCTTGCTTAGGTGTTGACAGTGGCAGTGGTAGGATTGGCAGGTGGGTGGGTTCTCAGCCCCCTGGGCAGCATGTCTGGTGTGGGTGATGTCAGTAGCAGTGGCAGAACAACCCTTAGGCTCTGAAGTAGCATGCACTGGTGTTAGCAGTAGCTATGACATGCTGGGCAGGCCAGTCCTCAGGCCCCCAGGTGGTGTATTCAGGTTTATTCTGGCTGTGGTGGTAGTAACAGGTTGGGTAGGCCCATCCTCAGGCCCCCCGGAGGAATGAACAGATGCCAGCAGTGGTGAATGGAACGGGGCAATCTCTAGGCATCTGGGCAGTGTGCTTGGGCACTGGAGTTTGTTGCAGGGGTTACAGGTAGTGCCAGGCTGGGTGGGCCTGTCTTCAGGCCCCTTGTTGATATGCTTAGGCCCTAGCTGTGGTGAATAGGACAGAGTTATCCTCAGGCTTCCTGAAGGACAGCCAGCGTGCTACAACAGCCACAGTGGTGGGCATGGGAAACCTGTTTTCAGGGCATGTGCACAGCAGTCCTGCTGCTGGGGTGCCAGAGTTGCTGTCTGTGTTAGCTGCCCCAGGCAAGTGGCTCTCAGGCTTTAGTGAGTAAACACTTGGACTCTCTTTGTCCCTGGCACAGCCTTCCTATTGCACTGCACCACCATTCCCTGGGGCACAGAAGACCATGTGTGCTAGAGTGCTGGGTCCAATCAGCATTGTGCTGTTGCAACCCTCCATGTGAATGTGGGAGAATGTCAGCAGAGCTTTTGGGATGTGGCAATGCAGGGACTGTTGGGTCCCAGAACAAGATGCAGGCTGGTGGGGAATAAGCTTTCAAAATAATGCTGTGCTACAGCTACTTAGACTTGGGGTATGTGTGGGACTCAGCATAAGCTCCCTCCCTGAAGCAATGCCATCACGTGATCCAGGCATCTTCCTATGCTAGTCTTAGGGCTTGAAAAGGCTGAAAGGCTCTCCTGTAGGTATTATTACAGACATACACAGTGAGAATGTGGGCTTCAGGATCTCTCGCTCACCCTTTCCCCACACTCCAGACTCCCAGCTGATCCCAGATGAGCTCGCTGTCTCACCTCCCCCTCCTTCCATGCCTAAGGTGTTTTCTGCTACTTCTCTGTTGAATTTGTGTCCTCTCTTACATTCTCTATTTGAAGTGTGATCATCTCCTTGCTATTTTGGCTCTTTGTGGAAGAGGGGGGTGCTGGATGTCTCTAATCAGCCATCCTGAAGCCCCCTCAGTAACCCTCTTAGACTATAATTTTGCATGTTGAAGCAGTCCTCACTATTAACATTCGCAGTAGACTAATAGACTCTCACATATGGTGAGTTTGCAATAAGAAGTTATAAAATATGTTACATGTTATATATGAGTTATAAAACTCACATATGGTGAGTTTGCAATAAGAAGTTATAAAATAAACATGTAAGTCAAAGTTTAAAAGTTAAACAGCAGGGATAATAGAATGCATAACCCACCAGTAGCCTTCTTTCTTTTCAACAAGGATCCATTAATCAATTATTTCCTAGAAATATTTAAATAGTTATAGATCTACCTAAATGTACTGCTATAGAGCTCACATATTTCAATCACATTCAGCAGGCCACCACTGGGGACGCTGTCAAATCCTTTGAAAATACTAGCTAAACTCTGTCAGTGAACTTTCCTTGACCTACCAGTCTAACAACTAACAACAGAATAGTTTAAATGATTCATCCTAATTGCAACTCAGCTTCTGACACTACCAGGACATTGGGAGAATGTCTGTGTCTGGCATATACTTTTGGGAATAAGAGCCTAAAGCCTATGCACCTTAGAAGTGGAAGTGCTCAAACTTACAAAATCTCAGTTACATGAAAGCCATGTTCTGTCCTAGAGTCTCCTTTCTCCCACTTCCCCACTGATAAAACAAAGGTATTCTGTTAGTCTTCTGCTGTAAATGGCAATGACGATGTTCTAATAAAGCACTGGAATTAACCTATGCCAGAAGGCAATAGTTATTGATTTATTTGTTAGTGGAGGCTTCCCCTAAATTGGATGGCTACAGTGGCTAAATTTTAGTTTTGTGTCACATAGCAGGTTTGGTACCACACAGCATATCGGGACTCATACTTCTTCTTCCTGTAGTTTCCCTAACAAAATTATCTTTTAATTTTTCAAGTGTTTAGTTGCTTAAGTAGAATTAGCAGCATTATGTAAAGCTGTACATAGTTAAGTAGCAAAACTACCAAATTAAAATCATATAGTGAAAAGCTTCTCTTCCATCCTCTCTCATACATCACTTTCTGTTTTCTTATAATTATTTCCCTTCTCTACAGAAATAGAAACAGACTACAAATATTATTTAGCATCTTGCTAGTCATACTTAATAAATCTTAGGGATATTTTGATACAAAAATATAGTTTCCTCATTCTTTTTGAGCGCTACATAGTATTACACCATAGAACATGTTCCACAATTTATTTAATCAAGACTCTAATGATGAATATTTTTTACTAATATTTTGTTTATGTGGGTTCATATTCTGCATTTACAATTTCAAAATCTGATAATCTCTGAAAATATTTTTAAAGACAATTTTTATGCCAAAATTAATTTGACTAAAAAAATCTAATCTGCACAGAGTCACAATTTTTATATCTGTGCTTCCAACAGTCACAGGTGCCCTTTCTGTTTGCTGATATACTATTGCATTTTTAATAATATTTTACTGTATTTGGCATTCTTTTACATTTTATATTTTGACCTTGGTTTTAATTAAACTATGAAAATATTTTTATATTTAAAGCTACTACTCTGGTGACAGTGAAAATCAGAAGCAGAAAGTCAGAACATCAGAAAATGCTACTCTGTGATAGTAATATATTGGTTAGCATGTTTGTATTCACTTTGCAGCTGTGATGAGCAAGAACTAAAGAAACAGAAAAATACAACATATGGCATGAAAAATAAAGGTCATGAACATGTGTTGATTATAGTAATACAACAATCAGAAGTAAAACTAATGTACCAACAAATTTTCTGGCCATTAAATGAGTCAGAAGAGACCAAGAAGAGACAATGAAAGGTGAATGTGGATCTTTAGGAGGTTGACTCCAAGGTGTTAAGAAGCACCATGGTGAAACACGTCTAAAAAAACTATGGCGAATAAGGTATTTTGACAAAATTCTTAAAGTAATAATGAAAAATGCAGTTTTGTGCAAATTTACAATGTTGATAAAAAGTTTGGCACTGTCCTACATTCCTAGAAACAACTTAATGACACTGAGGAGAGAACAACAGATAATACGAATAAATAATGTTGACTCTTCTTGGGTATGGAACAAGGATAACTAGAGATATGTTTTCTTACTGCCTCAAAAATAATATTGAAACAGCTATGTGAACCCACTGCAGATTTAGTATGACTAGGAAAAATAACTTTAATATGTTATTATTCATGGATATTTTCCCCTCAATATGACATTTGTAACATGATCATTACACTCACGAAGACAAGCATAAACACATTTTAAAATGTAAGCATGCAGTAATTAACAGAGGTTGAAGAATCCAAATATTCTAAAAGCATTCAGTTTGTAGGACATATTGTCTGAAATGCTTGGAATTATTTTGATAAATCAATATTAACAAATACTTGGCATAGCCATCAAACTAGCAATGATGTTTGAAAAACCCTGCTGGTGAAGACTTTAAAGGATACTTCTGCATAATTATAAGAATTAATATCAGACCTCATCACTCAGACTAAATTCAATCACCCAAGAGTGTGGAAAAGTTAGATTTTTAAAAAGCACTTGTGTATTATGTAAATAATGCAGAAATTGTGTGACTGTTTAAATGTTCGATTGTGTTAAAAATTGTGTTAAAAATGTTAATTGTGTTAAAAATGTTAAAAATCACTTGTGTATTATGTAAGTAATGCAGAAATTGTGTGCATGTTTAAATGTTTCATGGAATATGGGGAGAAAATGTCTGATCAATTAAGTTCTGTCCTTAAATAACATGCATTTTTCTGTGAGCCAAAGACTACAACTTATTATAAACCCATGGTAATGAGACAGAAGACACCAGAAATTTTAAATAAAGCCATCTATAATGAGGTTTAATAATGCTGTGGTATGGTTTTGTCACTTGAGAAACTTGCTCGACATCTACCCTTAGACATGTAACTTCACTCTGATTACAATGATCACACTGATGTGTCCCCTTTTCCAAGGCATGCTAGTATAGCAAAAATTCAGTGTATGTAAATGTACAGGCTTTAAGTTTAGCTTAAAGTTTTATTAAACATTATTCATAGAAAGAAAAAGCAGAGAATGTTTATCCTCAATATTGACATTTTCAAAATGTGGCCCCTTGAACCAACAGCATCAGCAAAAGGCAAAATAACTTCATAAACTTCATAAAAACTTCAAAAACTTCATAAAAAAGGCAAATCACAAGGTCCTACCCCACACCTACTGAATCATGCAATCTGAACTGAAGACCTAGCAATTGTCTTTTCACAAGGCTTAGGGTGCCCCTGATGTATGCTCATGTTTGCACACCACCAGCCTATGTTTATGGCATTGTTTCAAAAATCAGTGACTACCATTAGGAAAACCATACGTAGACAGTAATACTATTTATATTTTTGTTTATTTTACTTAGTGTGAATATACACACATTTCACTGCAGAAGTGGCAGTGATTTAGATATGGGGTTGTGCTCTGAATCCTACTGAGGGTATAATGTACTAGATGACATACACATGGTGGTATCCTCCTAAAAATAAACACAAAATCTGTGTTTGATAACACATTTATTCCAAAGGTTCAGATAAGGGATTTTGAACCTGTTTAGTAATACAGCAGTGGATAATACTTTCACATACATACTAGTAAAACTTTGGGAATGACTAGAAATAAAATTTCTGTGTCAAAGGGTATATATAATTGTGATTTTAAAAGATAATGCCAACTTCCCTATCATCTATCTATCAATTATCTATCTATCTATCTATCTATCTATCTATCTATCTATCTATCTAT
>NW_026652286.1:77269154-77429552 GCF_009828535.3 Hylobates moloch | reverse complement strand
TATCTATCTATCTATCTATCTATCTATCTATCTATCTATCTATCTATTTATCTATCTATCTATCATCTATCCATTATCAATTGTTTTTGCTGGGTCTATACCCAGAAGTAGAATTGCTGAATAATAATGAAGCTCATACACCTTCAGCTTTAGTAAATACTGGTTAAAAAGTTTTTGAAAGTCACTGTGCCAGTTCCACCTTAGAGCAGCAGAGCTTAAGGATTCTGGCTGCTCCACCTCTTGCCAATTTCCATATTGTTTGTCTATTTACTTGTATTCATTTACTGGTTTTTAACAGCATTCTATTACAATTTTAATCAACATTCTTTTGATTACCAATGAGATTATCTCTTCACATATTTACTTGCCATGTAGATATGTTGTTTTGTAACATGTTTGTTCCATTGACATGTTATTGGATTTTCTGTATTTTCTGTACTGATTTTTAGACACTTTTCTATATTTAGGATACAGGCCCTTTGTTAATTATATGTGTTAGAATTATTTTGTCTACTTCATGGATTACCATTTAACTCTTAGTTTGAATTTACAGGGAATTTTTCATTTTAATGTATTCTAATTCATTAAATTACATTTATAAGAAGTGATTTATGTGTTCCCTTTGTAAAAATTTCCCTACCTATCTCAAGCTTATGTTAATCCTGGCCAACATGGTTAAACCTGTCTCACTAAAAATAGTCTCAGATCATTTTCTAAAAGGTTTGTTTTTTTTTCTTTCACATCAATGTCTTAATTATTTGGAATTAACTTTTGGAAACAGTTTGAAGTAGAGGCCAAGTTTTATATTTTTTAAAAGATGAATATCAACTTCTCCTACTTTTGTCATAAATTACATATCCATCTAAGATAAGATCTTTTTCTGCACTACCAATGTTGTTCTGTTGTTTATTGATTTATTCTTATGATAGCTATTCTTGACCCTTTACGAATTGCTATAAACTTAGAATTAACTCGTGGTCAGAAACAAATAAAATTGCTGGAAATTTTATTGTAATTGCCTTAAATGTACAGGCCAATTTTAGGAGAATTGGCATCTTTTTAATATGGATCATTTCAATTTTTTTCATAATACATCTAATTATTAACATCCTCTGTAAATTTTTTTAAAATATAATTTTTCCATGAGTGGCCATAAAATATATGCTGCATTAATGACTTGGTATTTCATATTTGTTATGCTATTTGAAATAGTATCTTTTATTGTTAAATTTTCACTTTATTTTTTCTTACATATGTTTTTTGAATTTAACTTGTATGCAGCAAGCTATTAAACCAAATTATTATTTCTAATATCAATGAATAGATTATCTTTGAAGTTTCTACAAATATATCATCTGTGAATATGTTTTTTCTTTCCAGTGGTTATAATGAATAGTCCCATAACTACCTAAGAATTTAAATTCATTTTAAAAATCTTTCCTACAAAGGAAAATGCAATCCCAAATGACTTTTATGATGACTGCTAGCATATATTTATTATCTCAGAAATTATAAGAAGACAGACCCTTTCTTAATTTGTTTATGAGGATAGCCTAAACTTGATAACAATATCTAACTTAAAAATTACAGTTAAAAATATCACAGGCCAATCTCATGAATATAAATGCAAAAACCTTGACTGAAATATGAGAAAAGTGACTCAGGAAATAAATAAAAAGAATGGTACAATATTACTTGTTTGGGGTCATTCAATGAATGTAACAGAACTATAACAACTGAAAATTAATCAATATGTTCAACATTGCATTAGACATTTTAGGCAGTGCAATAAAGAAAAAAGCAAGATATAATATCAATTTGATTATATTATGTTAATATCTTGTAAAGTCTGTATACACTTTGACATCCAAACAAATGGTAAATATGTATACAGGTGTGTTTCATATTATATTATATTATATTATATTATATTATATTATATTATATTATATATTATATTATATTATATTATATTATATTATATTATATTATATTATATTATACTATATAACAAACGCTCATTGAATACCTACAATATACAAAATACACTGTACTAGGTACGGTGGAACATACATGGAGGACGTAGATTTCACTCCTACCATAAAGGAATAGTCAACCTAGGCACAGAGGTAAACAAGGGATTATTTGAAAATACAACACAATATACTATAAGGTGCCCCTTTTCTAGTAACTAACACAAGATGCATATCCTTGATTTAACCTACTCAATTCAGAGGCCCAAACTATTACATAATGACAGTCTGCATAATTTGTATTCTGTAAACTATGGCCACCATCTGACAGTAACTTTCCCTATACTGTCTACTATTTTTTCAACTTATTTTATTATATTGGTTGACAAGTTGCCAATTAAATCTTTCTGAGTGGCTTAAATACACATTAATCATTCAAGCCTTGTTGAGAATTACTTCAATCAAACTGCTTCCTTCTAACAAATAATTAGCCCATCTGCTCTAAAAGAAGGTGAACATTGATCTAGGGAAGTTCTTGGGAGGTGGCTTTGTTGAGAGGGCACTCATTTAGTGCAGGTATGTATAAAACACTCTTATAGAAATAGCAAGCCTGATTCATGTGAAGATGCTTACAAAAGAGTACTGTTCTGGTGCATAAAGTACCAGCCAAAACTTCTGGGCATAAAAACACATAATCTGTTTTCCTTATTAACCTGTCATTTGTGCGGGGGTTGGTAGGGGGAATTAATCACTGGTCTCTTTGCATCAGCTTGACTGGAGCTAAACAATGTTTTTTTCCAAAATGAGTTCACTCCTATGGCTGCCAAATTGGTGCTGGATATACCTTGAGAGTTCGGCTGGGATTGTCAGACATCTTAGTTCTTTTCTGTAAGGGCTTCAGAGAGCTGGTTAGGCTGCCATGGAGTGAGGAGCTGAGATCCAAGAGTAAGTATTCAAGGGACAAGGAGTGGAAGCTGCCCAAGTTTCTTAAACCTAGGTCTAAAAATCAGTATGGCATTAATAGAATAATCACTTCTACATTATTCCATTGGACAATCCCTGGCCAGATTAGAGGGAAGAGAATTACATCCCACTTACTAATAATGCAAGGAGTGTAAAAATATTTTGGGCTGGCCCACTTTTAATTTATTACAGTCATTAAAACCTTTGACCTCCGAATGAAAGGTTTCCAGGAAGAAAGTAAAATTGATGTAAACGTATAAATTTCCCTGCTTTGAAAATTATCCTATCATCTCTAAAACTAGGAATAAGGAAGAAGACAAACTTATTCTTTGCAATTTCTCCTCCTTTTGCCAATGTGCTTTTTTCTTTCCACACAAAACACCTCTCTCTGCCCTAGGACTGAAATTTTAGGATGGTACTGTAAGTATTATAGTAGAACTACATTATGAATAAAATTGCCTTTTTATAGAATAACCAAATAAATTACCATAATTTATCACCTTTTTTCTTGCAAGAATACTTACAAACTTTTGTTTTAAAAACTGTCATAAAAGGAGCTAGATTGCCATCAACAAAAAAATACATTGATTGTCTGCAGACAAATATTTACCATTAATGCCAAGATCGCTTAGCATTATGGGAGCAGAGACACACAGTGACTTTTTCGAGAAGAGCAGAGCTAGAAGAATGGCAGGCAAGAATTATACCTGAATCACAATACCAGGTCAGCACCAACCTCCCAGCCTATCGGTGGTAGTTGGGAAGCAAGGGAATAATAATGGACCACTAGCAGAGGCAAATGATTCTAAGAGCCCTGTTGGGGAAAGATATTTTGCAGCACATTCACAAAATCCAAATAAAGACTAAAGAAATAGAAAATGGCAAAATGATTCACATTTTTTAAACTGAAAAATAAGCAAGAAGGTCAGCCTTAGTCATCTTAAATGTTCCTGGAGAGTTAATGGGAGCATATTGAGCAATTTTTTTTTTGAAAGTAGACAAGGATTTTTTTCAAAAATGAGATTCTATTTTTCTAGATTTAAAAAATATTTTTATGCTGTTCATGTCGGGATCCTAAGTTTAAAGCAGTTTTACTGTGTAAAAGTGGGATTTTTGACCCTCAATAAAATATATATGGTATTTCATGGAGAAATTAAAAAGATTCTGAATTGTCATGTCATTTTGAACAGGGTTCATAAATCATGCAGCTCACTGTACTTGGTACTAAACTAGATGCTATGCCAAGACAACTCCTGAGACCTTTTCTTATGTATCAGCAGAGATCACAGAAAAATAATAAACAATCTGAGGTTGAAAGGGCTTAATTTCTAGTTCCAGCCCAGTTCTGCCAATAGTTTTGTTTTTCATAACCTACTTTTCTCAGTGGCAAATTGAGGTGGTTGGACTAAGTCCTTTTTAAGATCTTCTTTGCCTTTAATGTATAGCATTTTATTCTTTGGGGTATTTTTATTCCAGGCTGAAAGCAGTTTTCTAAACATATAGATAATGCTAATGTATCTATTTGGGGTTATTTTAGATTAACTTTATTGAACACATAAAGTTGAGTGCTGCCCAGGCAAGGACTCTTCCCTCTGCCCAGGCAAGTCTCCTACCAAATAGCTGCGGTGCTCCCTTACTTATTCAAGGGCTTTGTTGAAATGCCACCTCTGTCAAGGTCCCTTCCCTATGATTTAAAACATCCACAATACTCTTTATTCCCTAACACTACTGTTTTTTTCCCTTTATAAATCTTATTTCCACCTGATACTATAATTACTTATTTATTGTCACAATTACTCCCTATACCAGTGGTGTCTAATCTTTTGGCTTCCCTGGGCCACACTGGATGAAGAAGACTTGCCTTGGGCCACACATAAAATACATTAACACTAATAATAGCTGATGAGCTTTAAAAAAAACCACAGAGGGCTGGGTGCAGTGGCTCACTCCTGTAATCCCAGCACTTTGGGAGTCCGAGGTGGGCAGATTATGAGGTCAGTGGTTCAAGACCATCCTTGCTAACAAGGTGAAATCCCTTCTCTACTAAAAATACAAAAAATAAGGAGTGCTGGTGCGCACCTGTAGTCCCTGATACTCAGGAGGCTGAGGCAGGAGAATCGCTTGAACCTGGGAGGTGGAGGTTGCGGTGAGCCGAGATCATGCCCCTGCACTCCAGCCTGGATGACAGAGCAAGACTCCGTCAAAAATAAATAAATAAATAAATAAATAAATTAAATAAATAATAATAAAATAAAAAAATCACAGGAAAACTAATCATGTTTTAAGAAAGTTTACAAATTTGTGTTGGGTTGCATTCAAAGCAGTCCTGGGCCACATGTGGCCCACTGACCACAGGCTGGACAAGCCTTCTGTAGACTGTAAGATCCCCAAGAACAAAAACTGGGTTTCATTCTCTTGTGTCTGAGAATGCCTGGCACATTACTAAATAGTTCAACCCATTTCTGACTGATTGCAGTGTCCATGTTTTTCCACTATGTCAAACTCTGTGATTTTTCCCTGTAGTCTTAAATTTCTCCCAGGTTGTGAGGTCATTGTCAATGCTTATATAGGACTTTCCATCAAATAGTCAACTTAATTGAAATTAAGAGTGACCTTTCCTCGCTATTAAACCAGTATTCAAAATTGAGACTCCAAAAATTCTAAACACTGTTGTTACAGGAAAGGGGTCCAGATCCAAACCTCAAGAGAGGGTTCTTGGATCTTGCACAAGAAAGAATTCAGGGTGAGTCTGTAGAGTAAACTGAAAGCAAGTTTATTAAGAAAGTAAAGGAATAAAAGAATGGCTACTCCATTGACAGAGCAACCCTGAGGGCTGCTGGTTGCCCATTTTTATGGTTATTTCTTGATGATATGCTAAACAAGGGGTGGATTATGTATGCTTCTCCTTTTTAGACCATATAGGGTAACTTCGTGACATTGCCACGGCACTTGGAAACTGTCATGGCATTGGTCAGAGTGTAGAAATGAGAACGACCAGAGGTCACTCTCATCACTCTCATCACCATCTTGGTTTTGGGGGTTTTAGCTGGCTTCTTTACTGCAACCTGTTTTATCAGTGAGGTCTTTATGACCTGTATCTTGTGCTGACCTCCTATCTTATCCTATGACTTAGAATGCCTTAACCATCCGGGAATGCAGCCCAGTAGGTCTCAGCCTCATTTTACCCAGCTTCTACTCAAGATGGAGTTGCTCTAGTTCACATGTCTCTGACACTGTGATTACTTTCGTCCCTTTCCACCCTTCACTAATTCAGTTGACTCTTTAGAGGAATTGTTTATGAGCTGATGTAACTTTCTAGAATTTGCACCTTGTCAAATTATCTTTTAGCTGTGTATCTTTAGTAATGTGCACAGAATTTTTCATATAGCAGGCAGTCAATAATGCTTTAATTAAAAATTTAAACACGCTCCTAGGATCAAGATTTTCCAATAAACTGTATATTTTGGATTAAGTTTCAGGTTAAACACAGCAAAACAAGAATAAGAGAAAATTTAATTAGGTAGGGCAAATTACTCAATACAATAATTTTTAATAATCTTTTTGTGATATTTGGACAGACAATTTATTCTTGTGATTAGCACTTAAAGTATCCTTCTATCACTGGAGACCATGCTTACCATTGAAACGGGAGAGTTCCTTTCCCCTCGCAGGGTGTGTGACAGGGATATGGCTCGCTCCTTAGGTGCCCCACTGCCCAAACTCCTAGGGGAAGCATGAAGATGGGCAGGTGCAGAGGCCCTGGGGAGACCTTTTGGGTTCTGACCCCACAAGAGTATCTAGGACTCCTGAAGCCCAAGTGGGCATGTGTTACAGTGTGCTCTTTCAGCTTTGCCATCTGCAGATGGCTTGCGTTAATCAGCTCAATAGACGCTCTGCCTTATTGCAAGGACAGGGAACCAGTGTGATAGCCTGTGTTCTTGTCCAGTGAACCAGAAGAATCGGAATACATGTGGGCTTGGAGGATGAGTGCAAGGTTTTATTCAGTGGTGGAGGTGGCTCTCAGAGAGATGGATGGGGAACCAGAGATGGGGAATGGAGTGGGAAGGTGTTCTTCCCCTGGAATCTGGCTGTTCTCAGCCAATGTTCAAATGCTTCTTCCCTCCTTCTCTGCTGTGCCAGCGCACTGCTCTCCACTGCTCTGTGCCACTCTGTTCCTCTGCCCCTCTCGATATTCAACCACTTGCGTCTGTGCCTGGTAAGTTCTTGGGTTTTTATGGGCACAGAATGGGAGGTGTGGTAGGTCAGAGTGGTCTTGGAAAATACAACATCTGGGCATGAAAACGGGAGTGCCAGTTCTTGCTTAGGTCCATGGGTATAGGCCCGAGGGTGGAGCCCTCGCCAGGGACCCTGCTTTTCTCTACCCAGCACTTCCCTGCTTCCTGTCCATATCACCATGGCTCCTAAAGCCTTCAAGCCGTGGGATCTGGCTACTCCTTTCCAGACTCAAGTCTTCTAGCTCCGCTACAAACACAACAGCATGTCTTTCTGTTTCTGAAATGCACCATGGTGTGGTAATCCAAATGTATCTGCGACAAGTTTCAGTCAATTTAGAAGTTGACTTTGCCCAGGTTAAGCACATGACCATGACACAGTCTCAGTAGGTCCTGACAACATGCACCCAGGGTGCTCAGGCTACAGCATTCCAGCATGATTTCATACTTTCTTTTTTTTAATTATACTTTAAGTTCTAGGGTACATGTGCATAATGTGCAGGTTTGATACATAGGTATACATGTGCCATGTTGGTTTGCTGCACCCATCAAATCATCATTTACATTAGGTATTTCTCCTGATGCTATCCCTCCCCCATTCCCCGCCCCACAACAGGCCACAGTGTGTGATGTTCCTGCCCTGTGCCCAAGTGATCTCATTGTTCAATTCCCGCCTATGAGTGAGAACATGCGGTATTTGGTTTTCTGTCATTTTAAGGAGACCAAGACGTCTATCAATACATGTAAGATGTACATTGGTTTGGTCCAGAAAGAGAGGACAACTCCTAGCAGGGGCTTCCAAGTCATGGGTGGTTTCAAACATTTTCTGATTGGCAGATGGTTGAAAGAATTTATCTAAAGACCTGGAATCCATAGAAGGGAGTGTCTGGGTTAAGATAAAGTGTTGTGGAGACCAAAATTTTTATTGTTATGCAGATGAACCCCCCCACCCACCCCCCCGTAGCAGGCTTCAGAAAGAATCCATTGTGAATGCTTCTTAGACTTAAAAGAGTGTCAGACTCTTAGATAATTCTCTCCTGGATCAGGAAAAATACCTGAAAAGGAAAGAGGATTCTCTACAGAATGCATATGTTCCCCACCAGAGGCAGCTTTATGGGGTCATTTCAAAATATGGCAAAGAAATAAACTTTGGGGTAAAATACTTTGATTTCTTTCAGGGCCTGTTAAATGTTATATTGGTATCTTACTGCTGAAAGGAGGCTGTTTTGTCAATCTTTAGGTCCCTCTTAATGCTGGTCAGTTGTGCCTGAATTTACAAAGAGAGGAAGGTATAATGAGGCAAGTCTGACCAACTATCCATTCTCATCATGGCCTGAACTAGTGTTTCAGGTTTGCTTTAGAGTGTTCTTAGCTGAGAGGAAAAGTCCATTAAGCCGGGGGCTTAGAATTTAATTTTTTGTTTATAGTATCTGATAGGACAAGAGTACAGTCATCTTTATAACACTCCACCATCTTAAGCCATCTGGCCAAAATGCAAATGTTAGCCCGGCCCACAGCTTCAACAGAGCATAAAAAAACAGCCAGCACTATTCCAATCTCTTCCTAATAAAATCTTGCTTCAAAGCACACTTATCCCCCAGGCCCTTTAAAAAAGCCTCAGGCAGGCCTGGCACGGTGGCTCACACCTGTACTCCCAGCACTTTGGGAGGCCGAGGCTGGTGGATCACTGGAGGTCAGGAGTTTGAGTCCAGCCTGGCCAACATGGCAAAACCCCACCTCTACTAAAAAATACAAAAATTAGCCGGGTGTGGTGGCGGGTGCCTGTAATCCCAGCTACTGGGAGGGCTGAGGCAGGAGAATCACTTGAACCTGGGGGGCAGAGGTTGCAGTGAATCGAGATTGTGCCACTGCACTCCAGCCTGGGTGACAAGAGAGAGACTCCGTCAAAAACAAACAAAAAAAGCCTCAGGCTGTAAGAGAATTTTGATCCTGACCCTGCTGGCCAAAAGCCCTTCTCAGGTTTATTCTCAATAAACCTGTCTTTAACTGTTAAACTGCCTTCTTGCCTCTTCTTTCCTTAATCTTTCTATCTCAATATTTGGTGTCAAAACCCGGGATAGGTGTTGAGGCAGGGAACTCTCTTGCAACTGAGGAAGCAATGGGCAGCGGCAGCTTGTCCCAGGCTAACTCCTGGATCCTGAGGGTTCTCTGGCTTCCTGTCCCCTCCTTCAACCCTTCGTCTCTTTTCCGTAAGCGAATTGCGTGAGTTAACTGACTGACCGGAGAGGACTGCAAGGTTCTGGCCAGGGATACTCCCTGGTGGGTTCTCAAAATTCCCAGACCCAGAATCTTGCCACCAACAACCCAATCTGGGTAATTCGCTTTATTTTTTATTTTTTATTTTTTGAGACGGAGTCTCGCTCTGTCCCCCAGGCTGGAGTGCAGTGGCGCGATCTTGGCTCACTGCAAGCTCCGCCTCCCAGGTTCACGCCATTCTCCTGCCTCAGCCTCCCAAGTAGCTGGGACTACAGGCACCCGCCACCACGCCAGGCTAATTTTTTGTGTTTTTAGTAGAGACGGGGTTTCACTGTGTTAGCCAGGGTGGTCTCAATCTCCTGACCTCATGATCCGCCCGCCTTGGCCTCCCAAAGTGCTGGGATTACAGGCGTGAGCCACCGTGCCTGGACTTCGCTTTCTATTTCTCCCCCATGGCTCCAGTCTGAGATCCTTTGTCGGTTCCCTCTAAAGCATCCAACACCGGACATTAATTCGAAAAACTGGTAAAATTTGCCCCCCAACCTGTCCTTCCTGTGGTACCCAGGAAAGTCAGGTCCGCAGTCCCGGTCCCCGAGGAACCATCAGGGACCTTAGGAAGTGAACGTTCAGGGATACCTGACATCTCCCTGCAATCTGTCTCTTCTCTGGGAGAAAATCTCTGGTCTCCGCCCTTTATCTGGGGATGCCTAGTCTAACCGCAAACACCTCCGGCCTTTCCTTGCCAGTTCTCAATGGGCTCCAAGCAATCTCGAATTCCTCCCTTCTCTCATCTGGATTATCAAAGCCTAACCCTAACTCGTCTACTGCAATACAGCTTGGCCCCAGTACAAATTAAATGACAGTACCCTTTGGTCTGAGAACTGTGCTTTCAATTTCCAAGTTCTCAGGAACCTAGAAAATTTCCTCAACTGGAATGGCAAAAGGCAAAAAGTCCCCTATCTTCAAGCCTACTTTTACCTTCACTCACGCCTCTCTCAGTCCTCAACCTACCCCGGCATGTCCCCCAACCTGCTCCCATACAGCCTGGGTCTCTTTCCCTGTCAGTCCCACCCGCTCAATCCTCCTTCCCTCCTTCCTTCTCCCCCACTTAACTGTCCAGAGACTGCTCCTGTTATTCTCCCTCTCTGAGAGGGAGCAACCATAAATTATTAAAAAACTCTGCCCTCTTTTTTTTTTTTTTTCCCTCACCTCACAGAGGCTATGCTAAACTATACTAACCTAAACCCAGAATATAGGAAAGGTCAAACCTTCCTCCATCTCCAGTTCATCTCCCAATCTGCCCCCAGTATTCAAAGAAAACTCCAAAACCTAAAAAAATGGCCCCCAAACTCCTCAGTGGAAACCCCTGAGTGCCACCTTTCATGTCTTCTACAACAAAAAAAAGGAAAAAAAAAATAAAAAGCATCTTCACTTAAAATACCAAATGCTTGTCTCTGCTGTTCAAAATCCCCCTGGACACTCAAAAGGAAATCCTCCCAATACCCCAAGAGTTGGCTTCTGTTGTGGCAATCCTGGACACTGGGCAAAGATGTGCCCAAGCCTTCCCCACCCCCATCCCCACCCCTGCCCCACTAAGCCATGCCTGACATGTGGTCAATGGGGACACTGGAAAATGGACTGCCCCCAACAGGTACACCCACCCTGTTCAGGTGCGGCCCAAAAAGTAGCCCCTTAACTGCCACATAATAAAATCTCTTCTCTGCTGGCACTGTCAACAAACAACTGAAAAGGCTGGGATCCTTTGCCCCCACACCCAGTGAGTCCATGGAGCCCAGGATGATCGGGACGGTATCTGGTAAAACTTTCTTTCCTTTAAATACTGGGGCAAGCTCATCTGTATTAACTAAATACCAAGGTCCTTTAACCCATTCCTCCAACTCTGTTGTTGGCATGAGGGACATTCAGGAAACTCCTATGCAAACACCACACTTATACGCCTGTCTGTCTGTCGCCACAAAGGATCAAAAATTTCCCCCCTCTAGATGCACATGTGGAAACAGAAAGGGTGGTCTAATTAATTCCCATCCTCCCTGCTCTGGAAATTTCCTCTGCAATTGGCCTTAGTTCTACAAGTCTAGCTTTTTCACTTCTCTTGTCTGCTCAACTAAAGGAGAAACTAACGGAGTTAGCAGCCCATGTGGAGCACACACAAAACCAAATAAACTCCCTAGCAGCCCTACTACTCCTAAATCAGAGGCTGTCTAATAATAATCCCAAATTCACTGCCCAAATCACTCCAAATCTTATAAGCCCTTCATATTACCTGGAAATTCCATATCCCTTACCTACTTCAATCTTCTGGGAAGGTAAAAATGACAAATGGCATTCTAAAAAATGCTCTCACAAGATTGCTAACTGGTTCCACCTTTCATCCCTCAAAAAAACCAATCCTCCCTCATCCAGCCCCCCACCAACACAAAGTAAACCCCTCCCAACCTTTTCCTGTGTTTCCACAGGGCCTACATCCATCTGCCTAACCAGGATTCCCAAAGAAGAAATTTCCACCTAAACCTATTAAAAGCCTATCAACTCTCTCTGTCTCTCTCCCCACAATTTTTGCCTCTTCCTCACACTCCTTACCTCAGATCTTACCTGGTACCCTCACATGGAGCCTCTAGTTTCCCCTAATCAAATCCTTAACCTTCTGTGGGACTTACGGCTTCAAGATGCCTTCCAGGATTTCTCCCCCACCCAAATAACTTCCTTTTCCTTCGGCCTGCTGTTCCTTCGTACCTAAGTTTACTTTTCCTCACTACAATGGAATCCTCGGCCCCCATCAAGTCACTACTCATCATTAACCATATGGAACACTCTTTAAATCTCACTCAGTACCTTCTGCGGCAAGCTAATTCCTCTTATGCTCATAATTGTTGAATGTGTCTATCACTGTCCTTGTCGGCATATACCGCCCTATCAGCACCTCTCCCTACAGTGTTAACTCAAAAAACATTTCATTTCTAATTTACAAACTCCCAAAGGAGTCTTCCTTCTTTGAAAGGGCAGACACTCTACTTGGCAACTACACTAACTAATTTGCTAACCAAGCCAACAAACTATTCTAAGTAGATTATAACTCCCTAACAAGATATGCCTCCTCTGACCCCTCTGTGGAAAAACCCATTGCTCTTCATGCCCCCCTCCTTCAACAGGTTCTACTCTGTTTTTCAGCCATGCAGGTACATCCCCCGTAGGATCCCTCATCCCAGGAGAATGTAACAAAACCATTTCTATCCAGCATCCTACAGACCATCAAACTAACCAGGTTGAATATCAAGTTTCACTAGAGGCCAATGGGTTGTTCCTCCAATGAGTCCACTTTACAGCTCCCCTAACCCCCTATAGTCACAGTTGCATCTTTTAATTGCTCTATCCCCAACACACATCTCTATCCGTGGCTATCCATAACTGGTGCCACCTCATATTGCATTAAATGTACAAAGGTCAACTCCTAATACGTCTCCACAATCACTGAAGCCTCCCTTGCATCTCCACTGTCTGTTTGGAGCCAGAAACCTACCACAAAAAAACAGCCCTTAATCCACATTTTGCCATTCATATCTCTACCTGCATTTCCAAAGCAGGCTTGTTTTTCTTGTGTGGCACCAACACATACCTCTGCCTCCCAACTAATAGGACAGGCACTTGTACTCTGACCTACCTTTCTCTAGCCATTGGAATACTTCCCCTTAACCAATCCTTGCCAGTGCCTTCCATTCAACATGTCAATCAGAAAAGGGCAATCCAAATCATTCCCTTATTGGATGTGCTGGGCATCAGCTTAGGAGCTGGGGAATGAGACATTTCACTCTCATATTTTGAGGCTCTCTCCACAGACCTACAAGAATCCCTGGAAAATATAGCCAAAGGCTTTGTAAAAATTCAAGACCAGCTAGACTCCCCAACTAGAGTAGTCCTCCAAAACCAGAGAGAACTCGGCCTCCTTACAGCAGAGAAGGGAGGTCTCTGCTTCTCTCTAGGGGAAGAGTGCTGCTTTTATCCCAACCAGTCAGGCTTGATAAGGGATGCAGCCTCAAAACTTACGAAGAAAACTCAAAGAATTAGGGAGCAACAAAAAAACCAAATTAGTTCCTGGTTAAATGGTAAATTATTAACTGAATTCCCCCCTTCATAGGCCTTCTAATAATAATCGGCCTGGAATTATTGTTTTTACCATGTTTAATAACCCTCTCCCAAAAGTTCCTTACCAACAGGATCACAGCCATCTCACAAGCCGCCACCCAGAAATACCTGAAAATGGTGCTACTCCTCCAGTCAATCCGGAACCAACAATCTCACAGCCCTCTTTCAGCAGGAAGTAGCCATAAAAGCACACTGGCCCATCTCCTCATCTAACCACAGAGTCCAGATTGATAGGACAAGAGTACCGTCATCTTTGTAACACTCCACCATCTTAAGCCACCTGGCCAAAACTGCAAATGTCAGCCCTGCCTGTAGCTTCAACAGAGCATAATGGCCCTAACCATAACAAAACAGCCAGCACTTTCCCATAAAATCTTGCTTCAAAGCACACTTCTCCACCGGGCCCTTTAAAAAAGCCTCAGGCAGTAAGAGAATTTTGCTCCGACCCTGCTGGCCAAAACCCCTTCTCAGATTTACTCCCAATAAACCTGTCTCAACTGTTAAGCCATCTTCTGCCTGTTCTTTCCTTAATCTTTCTATCCGAACAGTATCTATCAATTTTATACTTTCTCTCAAGTTGCACTTGAGTCTAGAACACTCTTCACTCTCCCTTCCCGACAGTGCTGCTTTTTTCTTGATTGACAATATCTCTTCATTTCTCAGACCTACAGTGGTTCCAGTCTGGGTGATAGCTATATACTAAGTCTAGTAGTTTTGGAACCTTGATTATTGTTATGTGTCTTAAAGAGAACTTTAATTTCCCTTCTTTCTGTCTGCTGAGTGGCATATTCATTTATTTACTGTAGCTATTTCTTGGCCTCTCTATGCTGTGAGTTAGTATTTGAAGCTGTGATTTCCCATAACCTAAGGCATCTCAACAATGCCATGTTAATATTATCTTACTTGTTCCAGGTCTCTCCCCAAAGCCATGTTGCTATAACTTTGTCTTCCATTTTAGTACCAATTAAGGTGAGATAACTATGCTGCCTTCCTCTAGTCATAGCAGATGATTTCAAAACTAATTGAATTTAATCCTGTCATTTCCACACATTCAAAGAGAATGGTACATTGACTACTTTCCACTCCATTTTGTTGTTTGGAATCAGTTATTATGATGAAAAGAGCTTTCCCAAATGTTCCCTAATTTGGTTTTCCAGAAGCCAAAACAATGCATGCTAACCTGATTTTTTTTTTTCTCATTAGTTACCTGCAGAGATCTAAAAACAGTACGAACACTTAATGTTCACAGGATAAATTCCAAAACCCCTTGACTGTCGGTACACACCCTCCTCAATTGTGTGCTCAGCATTCACTTCTATCATATGTCTCATTTCTTCCAAGTGTGACCACTTTGTTCCACCAGGCTTTATCTCCTGCTCACAAACATGTCTTGCTTACATTGTTCTGCCACCTCTACTCCTAATAGAAATGCATAGTTCTCATACAACCCAAGCCACTATTTGAGGTACAACTCACATGCCATCACTGCCCTGAAGCCACCCTGCTCTTACTGAATAATAACCCAATTCACTCACACATATGTATCTTACTGTCAGATTTTATCTCTGTGTTGACTTCCTTATAGTTTTAGGCTATTGCCTTCCCTTTATCTATCAGTTTATCTATCAGTATGAAGATATAAACTAAGCACTGATACATGTTGTGTTCTAATTATTTGTAGGGACAATGGCTCTAAAATAAAGCCTGCCACCAAATTGCATAGCTGAGGATTACTGCACAAATTTTGCAGCTGTGTATTAATCCATGGCAAAAATCCATGGAGAACTAATCATCGAGAACTAGAGATTATGTCTATAATAAGCTCTCAATCATCACTCTTGCTTATACCTCTTGAAACACAAATGGATCTCTCTGCCTAAAAACCAATTCAGGAAGTAAATTATGTATTAGAAAATAAATACATTTTTCCGCAATAAATCCATGTGAGAATGCCATGCATCTCTAAAGTACTTTTTACTTTCTCGATTGATTTCAAACAAGCAAGCAAACATGTCAAGCCTAGTTTCCTAGGGTGCCATTCATCAGAAATTCAGGGGTTTGGAGGTCAGAGATAGAGAGAGAGCCTTTGTCACGGAATTAGTTCTTCTGCCAGCAACCTGAGAAAAAGAGTGTCATTGATGTTGACCCTGATACCCCCTTGGGGATTGAAAAAGGAAATTGTCTATAACATAAAAGACTATTTAGTATATGCCTAATACTGGGAATATGGCATTTCTAAACTCTGGTGACTTATAAAATGTTGAGCAGAATATTGGAACTATCTAGTTAACTAAATAAACTCATAAATCCATAAGATTAAATATTTTCATGGGATATACATGGAGGGTGAGGAGCAAAGAGGCTCAAACAGGGTAAGTACTTGGGGATTAATTAGACTATATATTTTTTTAAGTTTAGCTGCATGCCTGTGAATATGTGGCAAGAATGTAGTTGCTGTTCTTTGGGCTACCTCAAACATCAGATAAAAACGAAAATGTTGAGTTCAAAAGCTATATGGTATCAAAAAGCTAGTTTCACAAAGATAGTAAACATCCAGAATTCTTTTTAATATTGTAGTAATTTATTTTTATAACACTGTCAGTTTAAACATTATCAATGAAATTGTATCAATTAGAACTCATTTATTGGTGAATCCAGAAAACTAAAACCAAACTTGATTTCAGGACCAAGGGATATGCTAACTTCTGATGTGGTCAATCAGGGGCTTTGTCAAAAAAACTCAGTTGTCCTCCCTCTCTCCCATCATCTTTCCTCCATTTTTTTGTTTTGTTATTAATAAGGCTCTCTTCTCTTTGTCACAAGCAGATCTTTGCTGCTCCAGAACTGCATTCTCACCGCTCCACATCCAACTTGTTCATTCTGATTGGCTTAACGTAGGTAATGTACCTATCTTTGAACCAACTACTGTGGTCTGACAGAAGAATGTACAGCTGGTGTGATCCTTAATTCACATCTGCTCTGGAGGTGACTTATATTTGACATCATTCTATATTCATGGGTTATATGAATGAGACCCAAACCAAAAACTAAGTTCTACTACCAGAAGAACCTTTTTTTCTAAGTGGAAAATAAATAAACGCTCTAAGAAAATATCAAATTATTTATTCTAAATAAACATTATTTCTTATAAAAATTTCTCTCCAAAACGCTCTACAACACAACAGTTCCTCCAAATAGATAAACACATATCTAGAGAGAACAATGCCAGCTAGAGTAAGCCTGAACTATGATCCCTAAAAATGTGATACATTTAAAGGTTAATTTAAAAAATTAAAAATAAAAATAAAAAACTGGAAGCATCCTTGTCTTTTGCTAAAATCAACATACCTTCATTAATTCATACCAGAGCTTGCTTTAATAATTATGAAAAAATCAATGAAGTAAGATAACAATATATAAACAAACATGTTTATATATCATTCATTAGAATAATAGATTGAGCACTGAAAACTATCAATTAAAACCCTTTCAATGTAGGCTTGACTAAGCAGAATGTATTTAAAATTTAATGAAAAAAAATAAAACCGGCTTCCAATAATCAAACAATTTTTTCCTGTCTAACTGCAGCCAATGTTGCTGCAGTCCAGGAGCCACATTATCTAGTCTGTACATTGTTGACCTCATTCCCTATCCCCTAAATTATTTCAACCAATATAATATTAATAACTGCAAAGGCGACTTAATATCCTTAAAGGAAGAGAAGTGTTTCGGTATATGACAAAGAGGATATTAAACAGATAAAGAGCAGAGAAACAGGAAGTAAAGTTGTTTGTAATCGACAGCTGTAATATAACATATCATTAACACATTCTGCACATCCCTATACGTCATTAGCTGAAACTTGAAACTAAATTATCCCACAGATTTGTTGAATACTTGTCATTTCTTAGTGCTAGCTAACCATAATTAAATTATAATTTTGGAAATTATTATAAAGCTTTTAGACATAAAGACAGGCATAGAGGATAATACAAGGAACAATAATGTACCCTCAGCCAGGGAAATAAAGTTTTTGCCCCTGTATATCCCTTCTCATATCCTTCTGAGTATGTCTTCCTTACTTATAAAAACAACAACAACAACAACAACAAAAAAAAACAGGCTCAGCGTGGTGGCTCACGCCTGTAATCCCAGCACTTTGGGAAGCCAGGGCAGGCAGATCAACTGAGGTTAGGAGTTTTGAGACATGCCTGGACAACATGGTGAAACCCCATCTCTACTAAAAATATGAAAATTAGCCAGCCATGGTGGCAGGCGCCTGCAATCCCAGCTACTCTGGAGGCTGAGACAGGAGAATCACTTGAACCCGGGAGTGGAGGTTGCAGTGAGCCGAAATCGTGCCATTGCACTCCAGCCTGGTTGACGAGAGTGAAACTCCATCTCACACAAACAAACAAAAAACCAAAATAAAAAAACCCCAAAACCTTCTAACTCAGCTAGAAAATAATTGTAAAGAAAATAAATTATTCAAATGAATTATTTCAAATATTGGGTTTACTGTGATGATAGTCACTTCGGCTTCTCACATACACATACATAAACATGAAAGAAAGGAAAAATTCAGGGTCATTTTATTTATATTTCCTTAGCATAGTTTCTTCCCCCAATAACATTTGTCAATTTGTGGTAGCTATGACACTTATTAAGCAACTTACTGATTTCTATCTTTTAATCTTTACAACATCTCCATGAGGTAGACATTATTATAACCATTTGAAAGATAAGGAAAATTAAGAATCAGCCAGTGTAACTACCACAAGCTGTATAGAAACAAAATGGTGAAGCTGAGATTTGACCTTGGTTCAGTTGCCCAGACCAAAGCTTTAAACCATATAATTTCTTTTTGTTTGTTTGTTTCTCTATCATAGGTTATTCCTTTTAATATTTAACATAAGCTTTTAACGTCACTAAGCATTTCACCTCCACTTTTCTTTCAAGATAACTTGTTTTAGGTATTCTTGTGACATCAGCTATCACTCTTACTGTTATCCTGTAAAAAACATGTCTTTTATTCTCTAGCTGCCTTCACAACTTAAAAAAATATTTGGTTTTCAGTAATTTAACTATGATGTACTTATATGTGATTTTATATACCTGGACACTGACACCCAGAAAAATAAAAATTTGCCTCATACCAAGCCAGTCTTTCTCAGAGTCAGGATTTAATCTCTGGTCTGGCCTTCTTTCCAGTGTTCCATACAAACTTTGGACATCACAGAATACTTTCTCTGCCTCCTTCCTTCATCTGTTCTTATTCTGGAAAAAATATTCTTAGCAACAGACAACATAGGCAATTGTTTTTCTGTCATTACTGACAATCAGCAAAAAGCAGTTTCTGTGTTGAGAGCTTTCTAGGACTGATGACTTAGTTTCCTCAAAAACAACAACAAAATGACAGGAAAAACAGAGAGAAAGGAAAAGGGAAGTGTAACTAGCAAGTGAAAAAAAGACAAGCAACATTTCAACCAGTGGGAATATATAGACTGCATTTGAATTTTCAAATATTTTTGAATGCATATTGAATATATTGAATACATCATATACTTATATAATGGCAAATATATGTCATGTATTTATTATACATAAATATATAACTATATATATGATAATCTGGGAAATGTGAAATGACTAGACATTTAGTTAAAAAAGAAATTAATTGAAGCAGCATGTGAATACTATTGTGATATATAAATATAAATATAAATATAAATATAAATATAAATATAAATATAAATATATATATATATATAGAGAGAGAGAGAGAGAGTCTCACTCTGTTGCCCAGGCTGGAGTTGAATAGTGTGATCTCGTCTCACTGCAACCTCCACCTCAGGGGTTCCAGTGATTCTCCTGCCTCAGCCTCCCAAGTAACTGGGATTACAGGCATGTACCACCACACCCAGCTAATTTTTGTATTTTTAGTAGAGATGGGGTTTTGCCATGTTGGCCAGGCTGGTCTCAAACTCCTGACCTCAAGTGATCCATCCATCTCAGCCTCCCAAAGTGTTGGGATTACAGGCATGAGCCACCGCACCCGGCCTACTGTGTTGTACTTATTAAGAACCATTATATTTTACAGTTACATACTCAAATATTTATTTCTAAATTTTTTGATGTCTGGAACTCATTTCTTTTCTTTTGTTTGTTTGTTTTTTAAGAGATGGGGGTCTCGCTTTGTCACCCAGGCTGGAGTGCAGTGACACAATCATAGCTCGCCGTAGCCTTGAACTCTCGTGCTCAAGTGCTCCTCTTGCCTTAGCTTCCTCAGTAGCTAGGAACACAGGTGCAAACCACCATGCCTGGCTAGCTTTTATTTTTAATTTTTTGTAGAAGTTGGGTCTCGCTATGTTGCTCAGGCTCTCACTTTTAAATAATCAAGTGAAAAGGGGTGTGAGTGGAGTTATGGATCAAAAAGAAAAGGATCTGTCATTATTTAGTAACTCTTGAGGCTATAATGGGTTCATGGAGGATCATTATGCAGTCTTGTCTTCTTATATTTATATCTGGAGTTTCTATTAAACAAGATTTTAAGTCTTTCTTAAGCCTATCAAGTTTTCCACTATATACACTAGAGTTCTAACTTAGGCTCAGACTTACTCCATATATCATTATTTAAATAATATTTTATATGCTGCCACAGGGAAGAACATGGAAATTAATCTGTTCTTCTCAGTAACATTTGGGAGAAGAAATAAAGTAATACTGAACTAGAATAATGTGCATCAACATTTCAGATACCTAAAGATGCATGTTTCTTCCATAATTATATAGTTAACAAAAAATTGCTAACTTTGAAATTACATTTTGGGTGTTTTGTCACTGTTTTGCTTTAATTTTTAGCTTCGGTTAATTTGTAAAATTTTGAGAACCCTAATATATAAAAAGTTTAGTAATTTAGTGTCTAGTAATTTGTTTTTCACATCATTAAGATGAAGAATATTTGGGCACAAAACTGCTCTAACCAATGGTTTTCAAAAAATATGAGAAGTATAACCATAGCTACTGCTAGTTGAAAAACAGAAGGCTTAGTACATTCTAATAAAAATGACATTAAGGTCAGACATTCTATTCATCTGTGCATATTCTGAACATTCTTCTTTTATTCTAGTAAGTATGCAAAATGAGGTGTGACTTTGCAAAGCTTTCCTTTTTGCCATCTCCCATCAAAGGAACAAAAGCCTATGTGGGGAAGAAATTCCAACTCACTTCCATGCAGCCAGCTTATTAGTAGACCACGCTGAGCAAAGTTTAAAATTATCTTTTTTAACTTAAAGCTTCTGTTGGACTGGAATAATATGTAAGTTTGAGTGACAGTGGAAAAAATATTGTTCTTTTTTTGTTTCTGAGACAGAGTCTTACTCAGTTGCTGAGGCTGGAGTGCAGTGGTGCGACTTGGCTCACGGCAACCTCTGCCTCCCGGGTTCAAGCAATTCTCCTGCCTCAGCCTCCTGAGTAGCTGGGATTACAGGCATGTGCCACCATGCCTGGGTAATTTTTGTATTTTTAGTAGAGATGGGGTTTCATCATGTTGGCCAGGTTGGTCTCGAACTCCTGACCTCAGGTGATCCTCCTGCCTTGGCTTCCCAAAGTACTGGGATTGCAGGGCTATGAGCCAGGCCCAAAATATTGTTCTAGTATGGTAGAGTAGAATGATTTTTATTCCACTGATACTGTGTCATGGACTGAATTGTGTCCTCCGAAAAAGTTTATATATTGAAGTCTTAACCTCTAGTACTTCAGAATTCAACTATAGAGGAGATAGAGTCATTAAAGAGATAATTAAGTTAAAATGAAGTCACTGGACCCTAATCTAATATGACTGGTGTTTTCACAAGAAAAGAAAATTTGGACACAGACATATACAGAGAGAAGACCAGGTGAAGACACGGGGAGAAGATAGTCATCTACCAGTCAAGGAGAGAAGAAACCAATCCTGTTAACACTTTGATCTTGGACTTTTAACCTCCAAAATTGTCAGAAAAAAAAAAAAAAAATTCTGCTGTTTAAGCTACCCAGTTGGTGGTATTTCATTATGGAAGCCCTAGCAAACTAATATATGATCTTAAAGAAATAATTGCTGTTTAGTGTTAGAGAAAACATTTAATGTCTGAAAGTAGGTTTCCAAATTGCCTCAAATATGTGTGACTATAAGATAAATAAAGTCAATCCTTTTGGTTGAATCCTACTGTAATCCCCCTGGGGCTGCCAATATCATGTGTTGATAGTTGGTCTATTAGGCTATTTTGACTATGGCACCGTTATTTCTCACCAGTTGATTCCCATAATCATGTAGTAAGCCACTCACCATTGTTAGATGCTGTGGATGTACATAACCGCAGCTCCCACTCTTGCCATTGGCCAGGTAAAGCCATAAAGGAGATGGACTGAGTGGAGAAAACCTAAAACCCCAGTTTCATTTTCACTGTTTGTGAATTACCAGGAAGTGAGGTTGTAAATAGTCATAGTGTAATAGTAATTACCACTGTTTGTAAATTACCAGGAAGTGAGGTTGTAAAGTCTAACAGTGTAAATAGGGACAGACCATAATAGAAATGGTGAGCCACTGAAATCAGAAAACTTTTTTTCTTTTGAATTGACTTAATAAATAACAGATTTACTTACCAATGTTTTTAACCATGTTTGCGCAGTGGACACATATAAGCAGATATATTACAATATAGTATACTGTTTAAGGTCCCAAGCTGTGAAGCCAGAGTGCCTGGGATTGAGTCTTGACTCTGTGATTTAACAACATGGAAGTTACTAGAAACTCTCTTATCATATTTTCTTCCCCTTGAGATGAGACTCACATGTACCTGATAAAGGTTTCGGGGAAGGTTAATGGGGTCTACGCATATAAAGTGCTTACAGCAGTATCAGACAAACAGTGAGAAAATTAATAAATGCTTGTTCTTATTATCATCAAATGTGAAGAAACATTAGGGGTCCCAACACATGACCTGATCAAACTACTGAATGTATATTACTAAGGAGCTTCTCATACTGAATGTATATTACCAAGGAGTTTCTCAAA
Source organism: Hylobates moloch (assembly GCF_009828535.3). Classification (NCBI taxonomy): domain Eukaryota; kingdom Metazoa; phylum Chordata; class Mammalia; order Primates; family Hylobatidae; genus Hylobates; species Hylobates moloch. The sequence continues at coordinate 77,406,951 of NW_026652286.1, read as the reverse complement.
ATAATAATAAAAACTAATTTATTAAGAAGAAATACATCAAGTCTTTTAGCTTTCTTACATTTCAGGTAACTCAGTTTTACTAAACATAATTGATTCTACTCATTAGATCCTCATTCATTATATTCTCCACATCCACACTTACTATTATCCTAATACATTTCTATTCTAAAGACATACTTCTGCCCACTACAGCAATTAATATTAATAACAATAGTTGTCATTTATGACATAATTAAAATATGAAAGATGCTAAAATAAGCTCTAAACATTAATTGGTGTCCTGTGAGGTAATTACAAATAATACCCCATTTTACAGATTTGGAAACTGAGTCCAGAGTTCAAATAACTTGTTTGAACTCAACTTGTAAGTAGTAGAGTTAGTGTTTAAACCAGGCATCCAGATGCCAGAGCCAGTTCATATTCACTACTTTATCATATGAAATCTACAATACATTTTCCCCCCACTAAACATCCTTTGGAATTTTCTCTGCCCCAGCAAGTTTATAAGATACAGTAACTCCCACACAACGCCCATTTGCAAGAAGACTTAAATGTTGGTATTAAATATAAGTTCTGGTGTATCTAATTATGTAATTTTATGGCACAGAGCAGTGTACAATGATTGCACAACTGAAACACATTCTAATAAATAAATTTCACAGCCATTCATATGCCCTTATAAATTAAAATATCAATATCTTATTTAATTAGGGGTTATGAGTTAATTTTACTCCTAGGGAATATTTCAGGTGATGTCTCATTTTTAAAAAGTATTTGACATTTCTTCGAAAAATGCTACCTTCCCCACAGGCCTCCTTTGTGCTTCTATTTCTTGGCCTCTAAGAAATTTTTGCTTTCTTTCTTGGAGTTGCACCAAGGAGTTTAAAAAATAAAAATAAAAAACACATTTCTCTATCTCTGCTTGTAGGTTTAACATTCTGATGACTTTTATAGCTTTTATTTAAGCTGTGAAATTATGAATTCTCATTATGCATGCTCCTGGCTCTTCTGTATTATTTAGGTGGAATAGTGGCAGACCCCATGGGTGGAATCAATTTTAATTCCATCTTCTGTAATTTGTCTGCTACACCTCTGAAAGTAGGTCTAGGGAAAAAAATGCAAGCAGGTGTCTCCCTTCAATGCCCTCTACCACACTAACTTTGTGGATGTTGACTTCACTATTCTGTTTTCTGTGACCAATATTTTTCTTTTTTCAGAGCATCTACCCCTTTTCCCTTGCAATTCATCTTCTAAACTGCCTCCAAATGCTTTTTGATTACTAACTCTAAACTTGAGTTACTTAGCTGAATTTTGAGAGTCTGGGTGGAGGAGATAGTTAATGAAAGGGGTCAGGCTTATATCCTTTAAAATTGTTTTATATTTAGTATATATATCACACATACATTATTATATAAGAATAATGAATTACACATATAATATAATAAATAATTATCTGTTATATAGTCCCCTTAAAGTGGACTATTTTGCCTGTGTATTTGCCTTGAAAACTGATGAATAATCTCTCTACAGAGGCAAATTCTGGGGATAAACTAGTGAATGGGACTCATCAAGATGTTTGTAATGGATACTACGGTCACACAGTCAGGCCAGACACCTCCTTCTTTATCCCTGACATTTATTTCCCTAGTGGCTATTGATCACTCAAAGATGAGTTGCTCCCTGAAATGGCTTTTATCTGATAAAAAGCTCCCTCACTCAATATAATGCCAGTTTCCCAAGGGCAGCCCAGATCCAACAACTGGTTAAGGGAGCCGGAGCAACGTTTGGGCCATTTATTTCAACTCACCACAACTCTAAAGGAGTATGGTAGCCCCCCACAGGCCCATGTGTGATTGGCTGAGGCCTCTATGGGAACTGGACTGCAGTTCAAATTCTCCCTTCACCCAGTTCTTCTTTCCTTAACTACTTACAGGTACCGTTTCTCCGTTACACACGAATAAGCCTCCTGCCTGCAAGTTGTCAGTTCAGAGTCTGTTTCCAAGAAACTGGCCTAAGATGACGTTGAAATGAATCCTTGCAGACTACATTTAATTCTGTAAATCCTCCCTCGTATTTCTTTTTTCAACTAAGCTATTTATACAATTGCCTTCTGTATGAGTCAATTCTCATATTGTTATAAGAAAATACCCGAGACAGGGTAATTTATAAAGAAAAGAGGTTTAATTGACTCACAGTTCCGCATGACTGGGGAGGCCTCAGGAAACTTACAATCACTGCAGAAGACACTTTTTCACAGGGCGGCAGGAGAGAAATGAGTGCCAGCAGGGGAAATGCCAGACACTTACATAAACATCAGATCTCGAGAACTCATTGACAAGAACATCATAGGAGAAACTGCCTCATAATTCAATTACCTCTCACCACATTCTTCCCATGACATGTGGGGATTATGGGGATTAAAATTCAAGATGAGAATTGGGTGGGAACACAGCAAACCATACCACCTTCCTCTTCTAATCCCACTCCCCTTACTTTCTCTAAGTTAAATCAGCCACCATGCAGTAGGGAGAATTCTGTTTATTGGAGTTACCTTGTTTAATGATGATTGATGCTAGTATAATCTAATACAACTTTGAAAAAAATGGACAAGTTAATCTCTTCTCTGTCTGTTTTTCTCTCTCTCTTTATCTGAAACTTACACACATTTTCTCTTCCTCATGAGCCAGGTCACTGAGAAAAGTAAAGGTATTATTAGTTGCAATTTATTGGCAGTGAATATCTCTTAAATGAGGATATACTTCTTCTTGTCTCCCTCTAGACTCCACACTGTAAGAGGCTAATGATTTCATACAATGTCCTAATTCCAAGTAAATATTAGATAATTGAATAATTTTCTATGGATAAATGAATGATCTAAAACTTTTAAATTTCATTTAACAAAGCTAGAAACAGTAATTATATTCCCACCTTAAAAGTCTATATAACAGATCATTATATTTTGTGTATAATTTATTATACATATATAATTATGTATATGTAAAATATATACTATATATATATAAATTATTATTTTAAAGGATATAAACCTAACTCCTTCCAAGTAGCCTAGGGCCTATCTTTGCTATCTCATGTTAAGACAGTGATTGATATTTGATGGCCCCAGTTCACTCACGCTAATTTGTCTTTTCAGGAGCTAGCCCTGATCAATTTGTCCAAATATTTTACACATTTACTCTCTTGTGACAAACATAGCCATAATTAACATTCTGCTTTTAATTGAATAAAAAATAATCACCTTCTGCTTTTGCTGAAGTATTAACATCCAGCATTCCTTCTAGCCTACTTCAGGAGCTTATCATGGTATGTACATGTGGTCCCCTTCCTAGGCCCTTATTAGCAAAGGTAATTATATTCTTACATGCTTACCTTGCAGATTCCCTTGCAAGCAAGTGAGTAAAGCTACGAGGTGTGTGACCCCTCTATTCACTGAAGGGCATTGTGCATTACAGAGAGCACAGCTCCAGTAGAGACCCATGTGGGAAGGCAACAGGAAGAGAATCCCAGCAGCTTCCTGAGCCCTACAGATCCTCACAGTAGGGTGGTGGTGGTCACAGAAAAACCATTTTAACATGCTAGAACATCTTCTATTGTCTCAACAATATTTTTAAACATTGCCTTCCTCTGTTTCACTTAAGATGATTTGCTTATTAATTTAACAGTCTTCCTTCTCATACAGGATTTTTTCTTTTTCTTTTTTTGGGGGCAGATATTTTAAATAAACTAAAAACTTCCTGCTTTCTCACTTCCACTTACAGGTGGCTCTATGGCAGGTCATCCATCTTTTCTCCCTTCTGATCTCAAAGCAACCAGTAACAAACAGTTCTTGCTAAAGTGGGTCGCTTTAAAAAATTTAATATATATTTATTGAAATAAGCCCTAATACCATTTTATAATTTACTTTCCTGCATTAATAAGGCCATTTAGGAAAACTACTTTTTCAGTCACACTAGCACACACTAGGGCATGGTTGATCACAATCATAATAACTGACTTGTGAGAGGAAACCCAAGAATTTTGGATTAGGACAAACTCTGTCAGTGAATTCTATTAGATTCACTGATTTTCTAAGAGATAATTTCTAACAACCATGTGTGAAATACACACACACATACACACACACAAACACACACACATGCTACTGCATTTATATACAACACACATTTAACTTCCTTGGCAGCCATAGCTGATGGAGTTGGCAGTCGACTAAAATCCTGAAGTCTTTTTCACACAAATTGCTGTCAAGATCTTTTCTAATATTGATTGTTATGCAGCACATTAGCTATTTCTCTCAGCTTTTTGTTATCTAAAAATTTTATAAGGATACATTTTTGTCTTTATCCAAGTCACTGATACAAATCTTAGAGAGGGCAAGGCTTAAGACAGAATCCTGTGTGATGACTCTTGGGAAATCATCATTCAATCATTTGAATCTACTCTCATCCAACTCTGTCAATACTTGATTTTTCTGACATCTGGCCTACATTTGTCCAACTGGTAAACAAATACATCATGAAAGATTTTAACACACTGCTGAAATCCAAATTAGCTTTATCTGTGACTTTCCTATGCTTGGCCAATCTAATTAGATATCACCTGATTAAAACAGCCAACGTAGTTAGGTTGTCTTCCTATATTGATTCTTCATCTATGCTAATTCCTAGTCATGATATTTTATCTTTTCGGTCTTGCAACCCAACACTACTTGTTAAGTTTTACAAATAATTCTTGAGCACCTACTATGTGTTATGTGTTATATTTATTATGTGCTATGTATTATGTTCCCCAGTTATAAGAGATCTACTCTGTAACTCCAGCTTTCAATAAGCTCACTATATGCTCTAAATTACGTTATAGAGTATTTCTAGAATCTGATATCAAGCTTACATATTTTTAGCTCCTAATGTTCTTTCTTTGAAAAATTGGGATCATGTTTGATGATCTGTGATGATCACAGCTATTCTGGCACTTATTTTCTATAATAGATCAAAAATTATTAAGGGTGATATGGATGATACACTAGTTACTTCAGTACCTTAGCATGTATTTCAACTGGAACTGAAGCCTTAAATTCATCTATAATGATTCTTACTATTAATTCTGTGTCAAAGGTTCCCAAGACAATTCTCAGGCTTGAAGATTTGCTAGGAGGACTCAGATACTCAGAAAAACTGCTATATTCATAGTTATAGATTATTATATAACTTTGCAGATGCAGACTGAAATCAACAAAGGAATAAGTCACGTGGTCTAAAGTCCAGGAGGAAGCAGGCATACGCTTTCATGCATTCTCTCCCAATGGAGTCACACAGAGACATAGTTAATTCTTCCAGCAATGATATGTGATAACACAATAAAAATGGTGCCAGCCAAGGATGCTCACCTAAGTCTTTGTGTCCAGGGTGTTTACTGGGGGAAAATCATGTAGACATACACTGCCTGTGTGACAGACTTCGGCTACTGAGATTCTACCACTCCCAAAGCAAAAACAAGCATTAACCATAAATTGCATTGTTAGGGTAAACTTATCTGATCAAACAAATACAGCATGGCCCAAGGCCTCAAGAATATAAACATACTCTTATCAGGCCAAATAGTCTAAGCTAACAGAGGTTATCTTATAGAAGCCTGCTTCAGACCAGTCCTGAAGACAGATCTTTATTTGGAAAATCTGAGGATTTGAGCAACCCAGGCCTGCTGAGTTAGCTTTCCCTGCACAGCTCCCTCTATGTTTTAAATTCTATACGAATCATATGTTTTTCTAGTCTTTTATACCTTGGAGTACATTCTCTTTTCTTGATTATATTGAAAGCAAAATCAACATAGAGTACTATATTCTCCAAGATTCTTTAAGATTATACATTTCCGCTATTTCCTCTTGAAATACATTAAAGAGATTCCTTTTAGTTTAAAATTCAGATTTTGTTGTTACAATGAAATGTAATCCTTAGTGTGGGCTATAAGTAATTGTTCCTTGATTTTTTTGGGTAATGTGTATCAGTCTTTTTCCTGTTTTCACAAGCACCTTCTTTTTCCTGTGCGTTTCCTTCCTCCATTAGTGACCATATGTCTCAAGAGTCATAAATTGGAGATTTTAGATAAATTGTAAAAAGTAAAGAAAGGCTTTCCACCACTGGCAAAGAAAAAAATTATAATGGCTGAGAGCTAGTTGGCTCAAATCCCTAAAAGTAGCCTTACCAAAAAAATCAGAATGCTAAATTTTTAAATAAATTATATTTAATTAACTATCACTCTATTAGTCACCTACAGCTGCATAGTAAATTACTTCAAAACATAGCATTTTAAAACAGTAAACACTTATTATCTTACTTTTCCTGAGTTTCAGAAATGTAGGCACAGTGTCCTCTGGCATAGGATCTCTCACAAAGCAGCAAACAAGGTGTCACTGAAACCTGTAGTCATTTCAAGCAATGATACATGACAACACATTAAAAATGGTGTCAGCCAAGGATGCGCAACTAAGCCTTTGTGTCTAGGGTGTTTATTGGGGGACAATCATGTAGACATACACTGCCTGTGTGACAGACTTCATCTACTCAGACTCTTTTCTACTAGAAAAGAAAATAAAGAATATATATGACAGACTCATAGCTAATAGTTTACTCAATGGTGAAAAGTTTGAAGCTTCCACCTTAGATAGGCAAGGACACCCACTCTCAACAGGAAAAAGAAGGTATTTGTGAAAACTGTAAAAAGACTGATACATATTACAATAAATAATCAAGAAAAAATTACTTATAGCCCATGTTAAAGATTATGTTTCATTATAATAACAAAATCTCAATTTTAAACTAAAAGGAATTTCTTTGATGTATTTCAAGAGGAAATAGTGGGAAAGAATTAACTTCAAACTCATTTAAGTCGTTGGTTTTATTCAGTTTCTTGTCTGCTGTTGACTGGAGGTTTCCCTCAGTTGTTTGCCACCTGGGTTTCTCCATAGGGCTTCTTGCAATATGTCAATTGTCAAGACAGAGTCTTGTTGATAAAAACCTTTAAGAAATTAGTTATAGAAGAAATGTTCACCAACAAAATAAAGACTGTATATGACAGACTCATTGCTAACATCATACTCAATGGTGCAAATTTAAAGTTTTCATCTTAGATAGGCAAGGACACCCACTCTCAACACTCCTGTTCAACATAGAACTGGAAGTCCTAGCTACAGGACAAAAAAATAAAAGGCATACGATTTTGAAAGAAAAATATTAAATTATCTCCGTTTGCAGATGACATAATTTTATATATGGAAAATCCTAAAAACTCCACCAAAAAAATCCTATTAGAACTAATAAAGAAATTCAGGCAGTAAAGTTGCAGGATACAAGATTAGCATACAAAATTTAGTAACTTTTTATTCATTCACAATGAACTATCAGAAAAAGAGATTAAGAAAACAATGTTGGCCAGGTGCGGTGGCTCACGCTTGTAATCCCAGCACTTTGGGAGGCCGAGGCGGGCAGATCACGAGGTCAGGAGATCGAGACCACGATGAAACCCCATCTCTACTAAAAATACAAAAAATTAGCCAGGCGTGGTGGCGGGCGCCTGTAGTCCCAGCTACTCGGAGAGGCTGAGGCAGGAGAATGGCATGAACCCGGGAGGCGGAGCTTGCAGTGAGCTGAGATTGTGCCACTGCACTCCAGCCTGGGCGACAGAGTGAGACTCTGTCTCAAAAAAAAAAAAAAGAAAACAATGTTATTTACAGCAGCTACTGCTATGGTTGGAGTTTTTTCCCACCAAACTTCATTTTCAAATGTTATCCCTAATGTGATGGTGTTTGGAGGTAGTGCCTAGGAGATGTTTGGGTTATGGGGGTGAATCCCTCAAGAATGGCTTGGTGTCATTCTCATGGTAGTGAGTGAGTAATTGTTCTGGCAAGAGAGTGAATTTGTTCTTGAGGGAATAGATTAGTTCCCATGAGAGTGGATGGTTATAAAGCCACAGTACCCCCTTGGAGTTTTCCTCTTCACATGTGTCCACTTCCCCATTGACCTTCTCTATCATGTTATAACACAGCATGAAAAGGCCTCATCAAAAGCTAAGCAGATGCTGGTGTCATTCTTCTTGTACTTCTCAGCCTGCAGAACCATGAGCTAAATAAATGTATTTTCTTTGTAAATTACCCAGCCTCAGGTATTCTTTTATAGCAACACTAAAAGATCTATGACAGCCACACATGCACACACACATACACATACACAAATATTTAGGAATAAATTTAACAAAGGAGGTGGAAGATCAATACACTGAGAACTGTAACACATTGATGAAATAAAATGAAGAAGACACAAACAAATGGAAAGGTATCCCATGTTCATGGATTGGAAGAATTTATATTGCTAAAATGTCCATACTACCCAAAGTGATTTATAGAGTCAATGAAATTTCTATCAAAATTTCAGTATTTTTTGCAGAAGTATAAAATCCTAAAATTTGTATAAAACCAAAAAAGACCCCAAATAGCAAAAGCAATCTCAAGCTAAAAGAACAAAGTCAGACATATCACACTACCTGATTTCAAAACATACTACAAAGTTATAATAACCAAAATATCATAGTACTGACATAAATACAGATACAAAGCTAAATGGAGAAGAATAGAGAGCCCAGCAATAAACTCTATATAATTATGGTCAATTGATTTTGGTCAAAGATGCCAAGAAGACACAATGGGAAAAGGACAGTCTCTTCAACAAGTGATTCTGGGACAACCAGATATCCACATGCAGAAGAATGTAATTAGACCCTTCCTCACACCATATACAAAAATAAGCACATCCCAGCACTTTGGGCGGCCGAGGCGGGCGGATCACGAGGTCAGGAGATCGAGACCACAGTGAAACCCTGTCTCTACTAAAAAAAATACACACACACAAAAAAATTAGCTGGGCGTGGTGGCGGGCGCCTGTAGTCCCAGCTACTCGGAGATGCTGAGGCAGGAGAATGGCATGAATCCAGGAGGCGGAGCTTGCAGTCAGCCGAGATTGCGCCACTGCACTCCAGCCTGGGCAACAGAGCAAGACTCCGTCTCAAAAAAAAAAAAAAAAAAAATTAATTAGACATAAATGTAAGACCTGAAACTGTAGAACTGCTAGAATAAAACATAAGAAAAAAAATCCATGACACTGATCTAGGCAATAATTATTTTGGATATAGCCCCAAAAGCACAGGCAACAAAAGCAAAACTAGACAAATAAGATTACATCAAACTAAAAAGTTTCTGCACATCAAAGGAAACAATTCTAACATTTTTGGAATCCACAAAGTAGAGACAACCCACAGAATAAAAGAATATATGTGTACACTACACATCTGATAAGACATTAATAATATCTAAAATATATAGGAAACACAAATAGCAAGAAAACAAGTAACCTGATTTAAAAAATGGGCAAACGTCCTGAATAGACATTTCTCAAAAGGAAACATACAAACTTTCAACAGGTATATGAAAAAATGCTTAACGTCACTAATCATTAGGGAAATATAAATTAAAATCACAATGAGATATCATGTCATACCTGTTAAAATGGCTAATATCAAATAGATGAAAGAAAAGTTTGGTAAATTATCTTAGGTAAATTAGTGTAGCCAGTTTGAAAAACAGTATAGAGGTTCCACAAAGGTTAAAAATAGAACTACAATATGATTCGGCAATCCCACTAATAGGCATATATCCAAAGAAAGTGAAATCAGATGTTGAAGAAATGTCTGAACTGCCATATTTACTATGACATTATTTACAATTTCCAAGTTATGGAATCAACCTAAGTTTCCATCAAAAGATAAATGAATAAACAAAGTGTGTTATGTATACCCAATGGAATACTATTCAGCCTTAAAAAATAAGTAAATCCTGTTATTTGAGTCAGCATGAAAGAACCTAGAAGACATTATCTTAAGTGAAATAAGCCAGGCACAGAAAGGCAAATACTACATGATCTCATTTACATGTGGATCTTATAGAAACAGAGAGTAAAATGGTGGTTATCAGAGTATAGGAAGTATAGCAATTGGGGAGATGTTGGTCAAAGGACACAAAATTTCAGTTAGACAGGAGAAATAAGTTAAAGAGATCTATTGTTCATCATGGTGACTATAGTGCATAAAAATGTATACTTGAAAAATGGTAAGATAGTAGAATTTATGTTTTCTCACCAGAAAAAAGTGATACATATGTGAGGTAGTACATATGATAAATAGTTTTGTTTAGCCACTCCATAATGTATACATATTTCAAAGCATCATGCTATATACCATGAATATATATAATTTTTACTTGTCAATTAAAAAAATTAGAAGGAGGATCAACAAAGCAGAGTCTTTTTGGAATCTTATCTTTGAAGTGGCATTCCACCACTTTCGTCATAGACAATTTATTGGCAGCAAATCATTAAGTGTATGTTACTCTGAATGGGAGAATATTACACAAGACCACAAACACAGGAGGATGTGGACCACTAGCAGCCATCTTCTAAATTGCTAAGCCTACCACAGTCATCTATAACATACTACATAAAATTCTACATGTCTTATTTGAGTAAATATCCATAATTCTCAACTGATATATTCCCAAAATACTTGGCAGTGTCTAGAAAAAATTTTTGATTGTCACAACTGCAGGAGGAGGGGTACTGTTGGCATCTAGTTGGTAGAAGCCTGGGATGCTGCTAAACATCCTACATCGCACAAAATAGCCTCTTACAACAAAGAATTATCCATTTCAAAATGTCAATAATGGTGAGGTTGAAAAGCTTTGTTAAATATTAGTAAATATTAAAGTTAATAAATATTAATTCCATAAAGACTGTATTTTACTTTGCATAACATTATGTTCAAGCCTTAGAACATAATAAGAAAATTAGCATATATAATTACTGATTTGGTTTATTTAATCTGACATACAAGTGTTAAACAAAATGATTATTATAGATCCATCTAAGTAGGAGCCAAGTCATTTCTACTTTATTGAAAACAAAACTACCTACCAGTCTCTGCCTCACAAACATATTAAGTAATGTGCCTAAGGTCAAAAAATAAGTGATTATGTAGTCAGTTTAATGAACACCTTCTAAAATATTAACAAATGTTTCTATAGCAAAACCTGGCTTAAAATTAGAATTATGTAATCCATGCTTGCATCTTTTGAGTCACCTGTATTTTCTCTTTTAATATAGATACTTGAACCACATCCTCAGGCCAATTAAATTAGTCACTATGGAAGGGAGGCATAAGTTTGGTATAGTCGTAAGGGTCAAGTTTAGTGGTTGTAAGAACCACTAAAGCAGAGGTCCTGCAGAAATTATTTAATCAATGCAGGTGATCTGCTAATACTGGATGTGAGGCTGTTGAAATAAAGCTATTTTGGAGCTGGTACAGATTAACACTATTACAGAAATGTACATATTCTAAAAGTCAGTTGCTAAATCTGAGTGATTTATTCCATGGAGTCATCAAACTACGGCCAGTAGGCGAAATCTTTCTCTCTGCTTTTGTAAATAAGGCTTTATTAGAACACCACCATAGTCATTTATTTCTGTATTGTCCATGGCTGCTTTAGAGCTGAAATAGCAGACTTAATCCTTTGTAACAGAGACCACACAGCCCACAAAGCCTTATTTATTGAATATCATTCCCATTACAGGAGTTTGCCAACATCTTTTGGATTCCAATGTCAAGAATTTATTTTTATTGAACTTAGTCTTAGTATTTATCATTAGTTGTTTATAGTCCCTTTTAGAATGGTGCATTTCAACATGAAGAATTGAAGAGGAGACAAAGATACAGTAAATTATAAAATAAACAAGGTTTTCTTTGTCTGCATTTATGTTACTTTTATATATTATAAAGGTAATAATAGGTTATGTATTGGGTAAAGATGATCTCTCCTGAACAATTTTTCATTATTTTAAGGAAAATTGGTAATTCTAGACTGATTTTTTTCCATTAAGTGTGTAAAGTCAGTGATTACTCTAAGGATAGTAACATCAATAGTTTATTATAACTTACCTAAGGTTACATAGCAATATGAATGTATACAAGCTGATTCAATCACAGAAAGTCTATTTTTAGAGTCTGAGCTCTAATTCATAAGACAAAATATGCTTCTGGTTACAGAATAGTCTGTTATTTTTAACACTCCATATTCCAAAATTCCTCAAAATCTCAAAGTAGACAATTCATACTCTTGAAGATGGCTAAATACCTCCAAATATAATTAAACTTTTAAAAATATATTTTAAAAAAATCACATGGTATGTCTTGCCCTCAAAAATTGACAAATACAGGAGACTTAATGAAGGCACTTTGGGACACAAGTACAGTAAGTTCTGCTATCACACTTGTTTTGAAAACACAAGTTTGTTCCGATGCAATTTATTTATTGGGGAATAATTTGAGAATATTGCCAGTATTACATTTGTTCACATGAAATTTCACCTGCAAGAAATTCAAAGTTCATACAGAAAACTGTATCCAACTGAATTGAACCACATAGGAATATGCAAAATACACACAGGAACAACATCTCAAATATCTCTTCTGTCAACTCATTCTGTTCACTGAACATGTTATCCTAAAAGACTGTGATTTGGTAATATTTTGCCTTTGTGACATTCATTCAAAATCCCAAAAATACAAGTGTCCTTGATTGAAAACACCAAGCAGTGCATCAGAAAAGGAAGCTTTAAATATTGAGAAGAAACTTGAAATAATAAAAAGTTTTGAAAGAAATGGGAGAGCATGAAACAGTTCTCAAGCAACAGACTTAAAGAAATCCACACTGTGGACCACTAGAGACAATGCTCTAAAATTAATGAGAAAGAAATATTTGATTAGAAAAACTTCTTGTGCTGCAAAGTCAATGAAAAAAAGGCCCAGAGAATTTAATGTAATGGAAAGATTATTGAGCTTATGCATAGGAGAACAGAGCCAAAAAGTCATAAATATCCTTTCTAACAATCAAATATAAAGCACTATCTGTAAACTAAGACTTTAAATAGAAATTGCCAAAACCTGCAGAACAGCTCTTTTTAGCACAAGTATTGGCTGGTTTGGTTATTTTCAAACACCACTAAAATTTTTAAAGCCTTCCGCTGTTAAGCAAAGCCCTGGGTGAAGATTAGAAAACAGTAAAGGTAATTCCAGCAGTGATACAAAAGTTAATTAAAGGTTATACATCATATAAAAATTTTCAGTTTTGATAAAATAGGTATCTAGTATAAACACATAGCTTAAAAGACTTACATTGTCAATAGCAAGAAAAAACATGCCCCAGGTTTTATGGCTACAAAAGATTACAAATGTGGTAACGTCTTTTCTACCACTTCATGATAACTCACCAGCTTCAACCCATCTGAGGCCTGTTTAGAGAAACAAATGGCAGCCCCTCCACCAAGACAAAGTATAATACTTATTGTAGTATTTATAGTTTTCTTCACCATTTAATACGTATAAAACTGGGCTATCATTTTCATTATTTTCCTACCTTTTCTTTGTAAAGGTAGGAAATTTGTGATAAAATTTGTGAAGATTTTGTTCCTAACTTTGCATTTGCTATCAACTATTTGTCTTTATTGCATGATTTTACATAGTGCAATAAATTTTAGGAATGTCTGTGTTTATGATAGCAGAACTGGGTGTAATAGAAAACAATTCAAGTTAGATTGTACAAAAATGAAATTATTTAAGTGGCTCTGCATACAACCAAAGACAAGAAGGGTAATTGCAACTCATGAGCCATCTGAATTGGTTTCTAAAAATTTCTGATAAATCAAGAGAGCCTTTTATGTCACCTTTTCAGGGTCAAATAATCTTTTTTCTCTTTCTTCTGAAAGTCTGTTTATTGTTTAGTTTTTTATAATGACCTATTCATGAGTTTTTTTTTTTTTTTTTTTAACAAGCACCTGGAAAAGATGACCATTTCTCCACCTCTCAGAGTAGGCAGGCTGCTATGGTTTGAATGTGATCCCCAAAGTTCATGTGTTAGATACTCAACGTTGCAGTATTGGGAGGTGTGGCTTTCAAGGGGTAATCAAGCTATGAGATCTGCACTCTCATGAATGGATTAATGCCCTGACAGTAGGAGTGTTTTTTTAAATTTTTAAATTTTTTTATTTTTTATTTTTAATAAAAGGTTGAGTTTGGTCTCCTCTTGCTCACTCTCTGCCTCTTTTCCCCCTTCTGCCATGTGATGCCTTCCACGACGTGATGATGCAGAAAGAAGGTGCTCATAAGATACAGGCCCCTCAATCTTGGACTTCCCAGCCTCCAAAAGTGAGCCAATACATCTTTGTTCATGGTAAGTTACCAAGTCTGCGGTATTCTGTTCTAGCAGCACAAAACAGATTAAGACTATTACACTATTAGACTATTATAAGACAGAAGAGATTGACTACTGTGTAACCAAAAGCTCTTTCTCAAATTTTTGTGAAAGATAACCTGCTTAATTAATCTTAGACTGGAAAATACTACAAACTTGCCAAGAGGTTTTATTTTTATTCACGTTATCACTACAATGAAGTCAATTATTAAATGAGATACTTATGAATAAGTTGTGAAATGCATGGAAAAGATTGAGTGGAGCATTTGAAACTTGAAACACAGTTTTGTTCTTCACAGTAATAATTCTAGGAGTGGTGAACAAGCTTTTTGTTTTGTTTTATCTCATTTTGCTTTAAATGAGGCTGCCTCTAGATTTAAAAACTCATAAAATTTTAGCTAGAGGGCTTCTTGATCATCTAGACAACCATTTAATTCCCAAGATTAAAAAATTGAGCCCCATGAGGTTGTGAATTGCCAAAGGCAATGTTTGAGTGACATTGTAGCTGAAGTGGCAATGCTAATATTAGCCTGGGTTATGGTTTCTGGAAGCTGGTAACCAGGTAGAACAATGAAAAATAAAAGTAAGAAAATGTGTCCTGATCTTATTTTGGATTTCTAGCCTTAAAAGACATCAACAATAAGTAATTAAGCACATATTATTGACTGTTAGAAAAAATATGAATACTTTCAAGTTTCTGCATGGTGAAGATGTTTGAGCAATGAAAACTGGAACTTGGGCTGAAACACAAGCATGAACTGTTAAAAGATGACAGAATAGAGAGGGAGAGAACTCCAGAAAGATTTACCTTCTTGGAGATATATATTTTTATCCCAAAGGGGGAGAAAACCCAGAAAGGTGGATATTTTTTAGCAACTGTAAACAAAAGACAATTATATTATAAATCCTACTGCGGAGATTTATTTTTATTCCAGAGGGCAAGATCCAAGTATCTTTATCCTTTATTTTACCCTTTATTATTTATGGATAATTTCTTTAGGGAGACGATTATTTTCTCCTTCTCTTAGGAAGAAAAAAAAAACTGCTTTGTGAGCCATATGATACAAATTTCAAGGTTCACAATTTTTGGTTTCTATCTCTTGATTTGTTTATTGCTATAAGTAATAATATTTTTCCTTGATTAAGAATCTTATATTTGCCTTCAGGGAAATACAAATGTAAATATTCAAAGTGTGTCACTGTAGAATACAATGAGGTGATCTCTAGACCTTCTCTGCAGTAAAAAAAAACCATAACAGGTGAAAATTATTAATGCAAAGAAACAAATCATGAACAAAAACTAGGTTAATTCCTAGTAGTCAACTTATAAGAAGTACATCTTATAAGAAATAAAAATGAGTCCTTCATAGACAAAGCAGTTTTCATCAGAAAGTAATTTGAATCCACATGAAAGGAAAAAAGCTTTGGTAATTATGTAATTATCAAAGATAAATTAAATATATTTTACTTCTCTCTGCCCTTAATTGATTTATAAAACAACTATATATTAAAATATGCATGCAATTTATCATAAATAAATATAATATCGGTAACAATAACAGCACAAAATGGGGGAAGAGGGATTAGAATTATATGCAAATAACATTTCTTTTCTTTTCTTTTTTTTTTTTTTGAGATGAAGTCTTGCTCTTGTCGCCCAGGCTGGAGTGCAATGGCACAATCTTGGCTCACTGGAACCTCTGCCTCCCAGGTTCAAGTGATTCTCCTGCCTCAGCCTGCCGAATAGCTGAGATTACAGGCGCCCACCACCACGCTTGGCTAATTATTTTTTATTTTTATTTTTAGTAGACACAGGGTTTCACCATGTTGGTCAGGCTGCTCTCAACCTCCTGACCTCATGATCTGCCCACCTAGGTCTCCCAAACAACATTTCTATATCTTGCCAGAACTAAGTGAGTGCAAATATGAAGCAGATTCTGGTAAATCAAACTGTATATAGCAAGTCCTAGAGCAATGGCTAAGAAAATACCCAAAAAAGTGAAAATTATTAAAGAAATTAAAATGTTACACTAGAAACTATTCACTTAATTTAACAATTAAGTGAAGAATGAATAAAGACATAAAATTTATAGAAAACAAAAGGTAAAATGGTAGGCATAAATTCACATATATCAATAATAATCTAATGTGGATAAATTAACGAAAAGGGATAGATTGTCAGGTAAGCTAAAAAACAACATTTAATTACATGCTGTCTATAGGACACATACTTTAAAATCCAGAAATAATTTAGATTTTAAATATACTTTAGATTGAAATTAAAATGAAAGGAAAAAAAGTAAACCATGCAAACAAGCATAAGAAAGCCAGAATGGCTATAATAGCGCCAGACAAAATAGACTGTAAAAGAAAACAACAATTAAAAAAAAAGTTACCGGTGATAAGAAGAGATGTTGTATAATGACAAAATGACCAAACCATTAAGAAGATATGATAAGTATAAACCTATACTCACCTAACAACAGAGATCAAAAAACATAACCCCAAAACTGACAAAATTTAAGAGAGAAACATTTAATTCAACCATTATAGCTGGAGCTTCACTACTCCATTTTTGGTAATAGATAGAACAACTAAAAAGACAGTCAAGAAGACAATACAAGATTGGAATAATACTATAAACCAACTAGACCTGGTAGATAGCTATAAAACACTTCATCTAACAACAGCAAGATACACATGCTTCTCAAGTGCACATAAAACACATAGATTATTGTTACCCTATAATACAAATCTTAATAAATTTGAAAGTATTGACATCATACAAAGTATGTTCTCTGCCAAGAGGGTGAAAGATCTCTACAAGGAGCACTACAAAACACTGCTAAAAGAAACCACAGAAGACACAAACAGATGGACAAACACTCCATGCTTATTAATTGGAAGAATCAGTGTCATTAAAATGGTCATGCTGCCCAAAGCAATCTACAGATTCAACACTATTCCTATCAATCTACCAATGGTATTTTTCACAGAATTGAAAAAAAAACTATTCTAAAATTTTTATGGAGCCACAAAAGAACCTGAACAGCCAAAATAATTCTAAGCAAAAATAAAACTAGAAGACTCACATTATCCAATTTTATGCTATAAGGCTACAGTAACCAAAACAGCATGGTACTCGTGTAAAAACAGACATATAGATCAATAGAACAAAACAGAAAGCCTGAAAATAAAGCCATATACTTACAGCCACCTAGTCTTCAATAAAGTTGACAAACATAAGCAATGGAGAAAGCATTCCCTATTCAATAAATGGTGCTGGGATAGCTCAGTAGCCACATGTAGAAGAACAAAACTGGACCCCTACCTTTCACCACATACAAAAATTAACTCAAGATGGATTAAAGATTTAAACGTAAGATCGCAAACTATAAGAATTCTCGGCAGAAACTCTACAAGCCAGAAGAGAGTGGGGGCCAATATTCAACATTCTTAAAGAAAAGAATTTTCAACCCAGAATTTCATATCCAGCCAAACTAAGCTTCATAAGTGAAGGAGAAATAAAATACTTTACAGACAAGCAAATGCTGACAGATTTTGTCACCAGGCCTGCCCTAAAAGAGCTCCTGAAGGAAGCACTAAACATGGAAAGGAACAACCGGTTCCAGCCACTGCAAAAACATGCCAAATTGTAAAGACCATCGAGGCTAGGAAGAAACTGCAGCAACTAACGAGCAAAATAACCAACTAACATCATAATGACAGGATCAGATTCACACATAACAATATTAACATTAAATGTAAATGGGCTAAATGCTCCAATTAAAAGACACAGACTGGCAAATTGGATAAGGAGTCAAGACCCATCAGTGTGCTGTATTCAGGAAACCCATCTCACGTGCAGAGACACACATAGACTCAAAATAAAGGGATGGAGGAAGATCTACCAAGCAAAGGGAAAACAAAAAAAGGCTGGGGTTGCAATCCTAGTCTCTGATAAAATAGACTTTAAACCAACAAAGATCAAAAGAGACAAAGAAGGCAATTACATAATGGTAAAGGGATCAATTCAACAAGAAGAGCTAACTATCCTAAATATATATGCACCCAATACAGGAGCACCCAGATTCATAAAGCAAGTCCTGAGTGACCTACAAAGAGACTTAGACTCCCGCACAATAATAATGGGAGATTTTAACACCCCACTGTCAACATTAGACAGATCAATGAGACAGAAAGTTAACAAGGATATCCAGGAATTGAACTCAGCTCTGCACAAAGTGGACCTAATAGACATCTACAGAACTCTCCACCCCAAGTCAACAGAATATACATTTTTTTCAGCACCACACCACACCTATTCCAAAATTGACCACATAGTTGGAAGTAAAGCTCTCCTCAGCAAATGTAAAAGAACAGAAATTATAACAAACTGTCTCTCAGACCACAGTGCAATCAAACTAGAACTCAGGATTAAGAAACTCATTCAAAACCACTCAACTACATGGAAACTGAACAACCTGCTCCTGAATGACTACTGGGTACATAACGAAATGAAGGAAGAAATAAAGATGTTCTTTGAAACCAATGAGAACAAAGATACAACATACCAGAATCTCTGGGACACATTCAAAGCAGTGTGTAGAGGGAAATTTATAGCATTAAATGCCCACAAGAGAAAGCAAGAAAGATCCAAAACTGACACCCTAACATCACAATTAAAAGAACTAGAAAAGCAAGAGCAAACACATTCAAAAGCTAGCAGAAGGCAAGAAATAACTAAAATCAGAGCAGAACTGAAGGAAATAGAGACACAAAAAACCTTTCAAAAAATTAATGAATCCAGGAGCTGGTTTTTTGAGAAGATCAACAAAATTGATAGACCACTAGCAAGACTAATAAAGAAGAAAAGAGAGAAGAATCAAATAGATGCAATAAAAAATGATAAAGAGGATAAAACCACCGATCCCACAGAAATACAATCTACCATCAGAGAATACTACCAACACCTCTATGCAAATAAACTAGAAAATCTACAAGAAATGGATAAATTTCTTGACAAATACACTCTCCCAAGACTAAACCAGTAAGAAGTTGAATCTCCGAATAGACCAATAACAGGCTCTGAAATTGAGGCAATAATCATTAGCTTACCAACCAAAAAGAGTCCAGGACCTGATGGATTCACAGCCGAATTCTAAAAGAGGTACAAGGAGGAACTGGTACCACTCCTTCTGAAACTATTCCAATCAATAGAAAAAGAGGGAATCCTCCCTAACATATTTTATGAGGCCAGCATCATCCTGACACCAAAGCCTGGCAAAGACGCAACAAAAAAAGAGAATTTCAGACCAATATCCTTGATGAACATTGATGCAAAAATCCTCAATAAAATACTGGCAAGCCAAATCCAGCAGCACATCAAAAAGCTTATCCACCATGATCAAGTGGGCTTCATCCCTGGGCTGCAAGGCTGGTTCAACATATGCAAATCAATAAATGTAATCCAGCATATAAACAGAACCAAAGACAAAAACCACATGATTATCTCAATAGATGCAGAAAAGGCCTTTGACAAAATTCAACAACACTTCATGCTAAAAACTCTCAATAAATTAGGTATTGATGGGACATATCTCAAAATAATAAGAGCTATCTATGACAAACCCACAGCCAATATCATATGGAATGGGCAAAAACTGGAAGCATTCCCTTTGAAAACTGGCACAAGACAGGGATGCCCTCTCTCACCACTCCTATTCAACATAGTGTTGGAATTTCTGGCCAGGGCAATCAGGCAGGAGAAGGAAATAAAGGGTATTCAATTAGGAAAAGAGGAAGTCAAATTGTCCCTGTTTGCAGATGAAATGATTGTATATCTAGAAAACCCCATCGTCTCAGCCCAAAATCTCCTTAAGCTGATAAGCAACTTCACCAAAGTCTCAGGATACAAAATCACAAGCATTCTTGTACACCAATAACAGACAAACAGAGAGCCAAATCATGAGTGAACTCCCATTCACAATTGCTTCAAAGAGAATAAAATACCTAGGAATCCAACTTACAAGGGATGTGAAGGACTTCTTCAAGGAGAACTACAAACCACTGCTCAATGAAATAAAAGAGGATACAAACAAATGGAAGAACATTCCATGCTCATGGGTTGGAAGAATCAATACCGTGAAAATGGCCATACTGCCCAAAGTAATTTACAGATTCAATGCCATCCCCATCAAGCTACCAATGACTTTCTTCACAGAATTGGAAAAAACTACTTTAAAGTTCATATGAAACCAAAAATGAGCCCCTATTGCCAAGTCAATCCTAAGCCAAAAGAACAAAGCTGGAGGCATCATGCTACCTGACTTCAAACTATACTACAGGGCTACAGTAACCAAAACAGCATGGTACTGGTACCAAAACAGAGACATAGATCAATGGAACAGAACAGAGCCCTCAGAAATAATGCCACATATCTACAACTATCTGATCTTCGACAAACCTGACAAAAAGAAGCAATGGGATAAGGATTCCCTATTTAATAAATGGTGCTGGGAAAACTGGCTAGCCGTATGTAGAAAGCTGAAACTGGATCCCTTCCTTACACCTTATACAAAATTAATTCAAGATTGATTAAAGACTTACATGTCATACCTAAAACCATAAAAACCCTAGAAGAAAACCTAGGAAATACCATTCAGGACATAGGCATGGGCAAGGACTTCATGTCTAAAACACCAAAAGCAATGGCAACAAAAGCCAAAATTGACAAATGGGATCTAATTAAACTAAAGAGTTTCTGCACAGCGAAAGAAACTACCATCAGAGTGAACAGGCAACCTACAAAATGGGAGAAAATTTTTGCAACCTACTCATCTGACAAAGGGCTAATATCCAGAATCTACAATGAACTCAAACAAATTTATAAGAAAAAAACAAACAACCCCATCAAAAAGTGGGCAAAGGACATGAACAAACACTTCTCGAAGGAAGACATTTATGCAGCCAAAAAACACATGAAAAAATGCTCATCACACTGGCCATCAGAGAAATGCAAATCAAAACCACAATGAGATACCATCTCACACCAGTTAGAATGGCGATCATTAAAAAGTCAGGAAACAACAGGTGCTAGAGAGGATGTGGAGCAATAGGATCATTTTTACACTGTTGGTGGGACTGTAAACTAGTTCAACCATAGTTGAACAGTTCTTCCTTCATTTCGTTATGTACCCAGTGTGGCGATTCCTCAGGGATTTAGAACTAGAAATACCATTTGACCCAGCCATCCCATTACTGGGTATATACCCAAAGGACTATAAATCATGCTGCTATAAAGACATATGCACACGTATGTTTATTGTGGCACTATTCACAATAGCAAAGACTTAGAACCAACACAAATGTCCAACAACGATCGACTGGATTAAGAAAATGTGGCACATATACACCATGGAATACTATGCAGCCATAAAAAATGATGAGTTCATGTCCTTTGTAGGGACATGGATGAAACTGGAAATCATCTTTCTCAGTAAACTATCGCAAGGACAAAAAACCAAACACTGCATATTCTCACTCATAGGTGGGAATTGAACAATGAGAACACATGGACACAGGAAGGGGAACATCACACTCTGGGAACTGTTGTGGGGTGGGGGGAGGGGTGAGGGACAGCATTAGGAGATACACCTAATGCTAAATGACGAATTAATGGGTGCAGCACACCAACATGGCACATGGATACATATGTAACAAACCTGCACATTGTGCACATGTACCCTAAAACTTAAAGTATAATAATAATAAAAAAAAACTGAGAAAATAAAGTCAAAGTAAAAGTAAGAGTTGGTATTCTGAATCTATATAGAGCCCTTACAAATTTATTTGTTCTAAAAAAACCTCTATTTAAAAAGGGGCAAAGGTCCTAAGAAGGCAATTGAAGATAGAGAAAATTAAAGAACTAAAAAAATGGAAAAAAAAAAAAAAAGAAAGAAAACCTAGGAAACACCATTCAGGACATGGACCTTGGAAAAGAATTTATGACCAAGTCCTCAAATGCAATTGCAACAACAATAAAAAATTGACAATTGGGACTTAGTTAAACTAAAGAGCTTCTGCACAGCAAAAAAAAACAAAAAACAAACAAACAAAAAAAAACAAAACAACGATACAAACCAAAACCAAAACGAAAACAAAACAAATCAATAAAGTAAACAGACAACCTACAGAATGGGAGAAAATATTCACAAATTATACATCCAACAAAGATCTTATATCCAGAATCTATAAGGAACTTAAAAAATTCAATAAGAAAAAAAAACACGTAACCACTTTAAAAAATGATGAAAAGACATGAACGGACATTTCTCAAAAGAAGACATACAAATGACCAACAAACATGAAAGAATGCTTATTATCCCTAATCATCAGAGAAATGCAAATTAAAACCATAATGAGATATTATTGCATAACAGTTAAACAGCAGATCCTGGCAAGGCTACAGAAAAAAGAGAACATTTGTACATTGTTGGTAGGAATGTAAATTAATTCAGCCACTGTGGAAAGCAATTTGGAAATTTCTCAAAGAACTTAGAACAGCCATTTGACTCAGCCTTCTCATTAGTGGTTATATATCGAAAAGAAAACAAACCCAGTCTACCAAAAAGACACATGCATTTGTTTGTTTATCATAGCACTATTCACAATAGCAAAGATGAGGAATCAACCTAAGTGCCATCAAGGGTGGATTCAATAATGAACATGTAGAACGTAAACACCATGGAATACCATGCAGCCATAAAAATTAACAAAATCATGTCCTTTGCAGCAACACTGATGCAGCCGGAAGCCACTATCTTAAGCGAATTAATGCAGGAACAGAAAACTAGATACTGCATGTTCTCACTTATAAGTTGGAGCTAAACTTCAGGTAGTTGTGGACATAAAGATGGCAACAATAGATACTAAAGCCTACTAGAGGCGGTGGGCAAGGCTTACAAAACTATTGGATACTATGGATTTTGGGATCATTCATACTCCAAACCTCAGCATCATGCAATACACCCAAGAAACAAACCCACATATGTACCCCTTGGATCTAAAAGTTGAAAAAATAATATGTTCTGTGATCACAATAGAATAAAATGAGAAATCAATGACAAAAAATAAATTTTATATATATGTGGAAATTTTAAAACATTCAAATAATAAATGGATCAAAGAAAAAAATTAGAGAAATAGGAAAATACCTTTAGATAAACAAAAATAAAAACTCCAACATACCAAAACTTATGGAGTACAGCTGAAATAGTCCTTAGTGGAAAATGTAAATCTGCAAATGCCTAACCTTAAAAAATAATATGTCATATATGAAAGCTAACTTCCATCTTAAGAAATTGTTAAAAAGAGAGAACAATGTATCATAAGCAGAAGAAGGAAATAATAAATATTGAGTGGTAATTAATAAAATAGACAATTAAAAGGTTATGGAGAAAATAAATGAAATTAAAATTTGGTTCCTTGGTCAATAAAATTTACAATCCTTTAGCTAGACTGACAAAGAAAAAAGGAGAGGCAATTCAAAATACTAGCACTGAAAGAAGGAACACTGCAGTCATTATGAAAATTAAAAGAACTAAAAAGGAATACTATGAGCAACTATATGTCAACAAATTAGATAATTTAGATGAAATACACAAGTTCCAGAAAAGACATAAACTACTAAAACTAACTCAAGGAAGTAAAAAATCTGAACGGAGCAGTAATAACTGATGAGATGGAATTTGTAATTGTGAAACTTCCACTAGGGAAAGCCTAATGATAGCTTACTTAATTGGTAAATTATATTAGTTAAGAAAAAATTAATACTAATCCTCATAACCTCATCCAAAACACAGAAAACAAAGGGACACTTCCAACTCATTTGATGATGGTAGTATTACCCTGAAGTCAAATGTATCACAAGAAAAGAAAACTATACACCAATTATCTATTATGAATATAGACACAAAAATTCTTTAAAAAATGCTAACAAACAAAATCTAGCCAACACATAAAAAGGATTACAGACCACAATCAAATGAGATTTATCACAAGAATTGGTTTGAAATGGAAAATTAACTAATGTAGTCCACCATGTTAATAGCTACTCATGATTAAAAAAAAAAAAAAAAAACTAAGAAAACTAGAAACAGAGTCTACTTCCTCAACTTGAAAGAGGGTATCTAAGAGAAATCCACAGCTAATATCATACTTAATAGTGAAAAACTAAATGCTTTCAAACTGAGAACCTAAGAACAGGAATAAGACAAGGATGTCTGTCCTTCTGTCTATTCTATTTAACATTGTACTAGGGGTTCCAGCCCGGACAATTAGGCAAGAAAGTGAAATAGAAGGCATCCAGATTGAAAAGAGAAAAGTAAAAGAAATGAGAAAAGTAAAAAAGTGAGGGAGAAGACAATGGAACATTATTCAATGTGAAAAAGAAATGAACTATCAAGCCATGAAAAGACATAGAGGAAACTTAAGTAAACATTACTTACTACGTGAAAGAAACCAATCTGAAAAGGCTATATACTATATAATTCCAACTATATAAATTTCTTGAAAAGTCAAAACTATGGAGACAGTAAAACAATCAATGATGAGGAGGATATAGAGTAAAGAGGGTTAAATAGGGAGACCACAGAGAACTTTTAGGTTATTGAAATTACCCTGTATATTGTAATGGTGAATACATATCATTATATATTTGTCCAAACCAATGGAATGTACAACCCCAAGTTGGAACCATACTGTATATACTATAGACTCTTGGGATAATGATGTGTCCATGTAGGTTCAAGTTGCAATAAATGTACCACTTTGGTGGAGGATATTGAAAGTGGGGGAAGCCATGTGGGTGTAGGGTCAGGGAGTAAGTAAAATATCTCTGTACCTTCCACCCAATTTTGAAGCAAACCTAAAACTGCTCTAAAAATTATCTTATTTTAAAAAACATGAGCAAAATATTTGAATAGATGCTTCTCCAAAAAGTTATACAAATGGCTAATAACCAGGAGAAAAGATGCTCAACATCATTAGTCATTAGAGAAATGCCAATCAAAACCATAATGAGATACCAGTTTATACCCACTAGGATGACTATTATGAAAAAGATGGATAATAGCAGTTGTTGTTAAGAAGTCAGTGAAGATATTGGAATCCTCACACATTGTTTGTGGAATGTAAAATGCTGTAACCACTTTGGAAAACAGTTTGGTAGTGCCTTAAATAGTTAAACAGATTTACCATATAACCAGCAATTCCATTTTTAGGTACATATCCAAGATAACCAAAACCATATGTCTGCACAAATACTTGTACATGGTTATTCATTGTAGAATTCATAATTCAAATATCCATGGATAAATAAAATCTGATCTATCCATACAATGGTGTTTTATTCAGCCCTATGAAGGAATAAAGTACTGATACACACTATGCCACGGATCAACCTTAAAAACATTATGCCAAGTGAAAGAATGTTATCACAAAAATCACTGTTGTGTGATCCCATTAATATAAAATGTACAGAATAGACAATTTATAGAGATAGAAAATACATTAGTGATTGCCTATAGCTGGGGAATGTAGAAGGAAATAAGGAGTGTCTGTTAATGAATACAGGAGATTAGGTACCACAAGTTAACTTCAGCCAGTCAAGGTTAATTTCACAGACCACAAGGCTGAGAATAGGGGAAAGGTGGTTCCCAAAAAATAAAACGTCAGTGTGTTTTGTGGCAGTAAAGAGAACTACTAAAGCCAAGCAGGAGTTAGCCAGGCAAATGGAATGAGGGAAATGAAATTGAAAAACCTTACAGAGTCTATTTTATGCAGGTCCCGGTAAGGTATGTTAATTGGTTTAGGTTTTATCCTAAAAAATATTTTCTATAAATAGTTGTCAATATGGAAATACAGTGTTCACATTTGTATTTCAGATAACTTATTTTGGCTGCTCCTCTTAACTAGTGAATTGCAAGCTTCCCCTTAACATTACGAAGTCCCACTTCCATTCTTTAAAACCTCCAAGTTATTTTATAATAACTCATAAGCTGCTAATAATAGAGGCTGAGTTCAGGCTAAAGATAGAAAAGAAATCATATAGCTTGGAAAGTATAAGCCAGTAAATCAGGGGGCACCTGTGCTTCCAAAGGTACTCAAATAAAATGGAGCACGTTTTCTCCACACAGTAAGATCAATTTATCAATCATCCATCTACTGGTTTCCAGATGCTGTCCTAAGCACTGTAAGGATACAAAGAAGAATAGGACACTATTCCCACTTTCAGAAAGTTAATGCACTTGGAGGGGAGAAAAACACATATAACTCTAATAAAAGTTAGTCTATGAATGCTACTAGCAGAGGCTTTATGTTTCCATGAGGTTGCAATCTGACCTTGTTCAGCAGTGGTCCCTAGTACCTAAATGTTTCCTAGCACATAATAGGCATTCAGCAATTATATTTTCCATGGATGTGTATGAGAAAGTGATATAAACTCAGGGCAATAGTAGTTTAGAGATGATTATTTCTGGCTGTGGAGGCAAAGGTATTTGGGAATAGGTAGCATTTGCCTAGGTGTTGAAATATAGGTATTAATATTGTTTAGCAAGAGAGGAAGCTAGATGAAGAATGTGTGAGAACCTTCCAGGAAGAAACACCAACAAAATCACAACCAAAGACAAGGTAGCAGGAAAAGAAAATGATATTTAGTTAACAGAGAATTGAATTGAACTGTTTAGATGAGGATAGAAAGTAGTGGAGATAGGGCTAGAGAGGTCAAGTGTTGGCTTTTTTTTTTTTGACAAGTTCCTGCTATGTTGCACAGGGTGGAGTACAGTTGCTCTTCACACATGTGGTCATAGTGCACTACCTCTGGCCTCAAACAATCCTCCTGCCAGCCTCTGGAGTGGTTGGGGCTACAGGTATGCACCAATGCATCTGGCTATGGGCCTTTTTGTGGCGGAAGGAAGCAGCAATGTACTACCTGGTTAAAACGTTTGAAGAGCTTGAAGGAGATAGGTATGGATCAGGTAAAACAGTATGTTTCCTCTTCTGTATTATTCTGGGAGGAGAGTGGCTGCAGTGGATTGGCACTAGGAATAGAAAACTGAAGAAAGAGCTAAGCTAACCAAAAAGAATTATAACCTACAGGAATTACATATCATGTTTTCCTTAAACTACAGGTGCTTGTCCCAATAAAAATCAATACTAATTGTTATTTTTCTATAGACCAGACATGCTTTGCAGAAACACTTCCCTATTCCACTAAGTTCAGTAAAAAATCATCACAACAAATAAAAAGTGAATTATTGAAAGCCTTTCTCCAAGATTTAATAATACACTAACATGTGAATAAAGCATGTTTCTAAAGGAAATATAATTACTTTTATTCTGAAAGAATGACTTAAAGCATTCTCTTTAACTTAAATATTTATGTCAATTTAGCTTATTATCTTACTAAAATATTTTAACAAATTACTCAATGCAGGTTATGTTAATTCTAAAGCTACAGCTGTACAATTTAAATAACTAAAAAAGTTATTGTCACTTATGCTGCTTATAAGTGGGTGTCACCATTTTTAAATGAACACTTCAATCATCATAATCGTGTTAGCGATTTTGCTACTTATTGCCTGAAGTGCTTAAGTTGAAGATAGTTAGCCATGCCTTAGGGGTCTAGTGTAGTGCTATAAAGAGGAAATTAACTGAAAGATTGATTACTAGAATAAGTTAGGGACTTGCTTATGTATTGAACATAGCAGTAGGTCACAGATATATTTCAAATTTCATTGTCAATTTTCATTAGTTTTAGTCTTTTTTTGGTTTATAAATTAAATATAATGGTGATGAGGTATTTAAAAAATTAATGTCTTATTCAAAATATATTTAAGCTACATCATTGTGATGCATTTTATATGAGTCCAGTATGGGGATGCTCTGAATTACTGATGCCATGATAATCACTCAGTTATGGAACAGGGAATACTTCATTTGCCAAAATAAAAAAGGTGACTCCATGCATAATTAGAAATTATTAATTGTTTGGGATAAACAAGTAGCCTAAGGGTGACCCAAAAGCCATTAAGCAAATTCAAAAGCAATTAGGTGAGGTTATTATTTCAGTGAGGTTGTGTAGTCATAGGTGGTATTTCTTAAGGAGTGGCAAGGGACAACAAGACTCAAAATGGCCTTGAAAGAATTTGATAAGAAGGAAACTATTTGAACTGAATCCCAGGTCTTTTTAATTGGTTTCTATGACCAAAGGCCCTAAAATCTGCATTTAGGAAGTTTCTTAATTCCCTAAAACTGGTTCACAGAATCGCTACACAAATGCCAGCAACTGTCATTGTTAAAGAGAATTATTTTTAAAATCTCATCTTAAGCTACTTCATTTTGGAGGGGGCACATTCAGGTGAATTTGTTGGGGTACTTTTGAATAAATAAAAATTAAAAATAGGAGACTTAATTCCCCCATTGAGATAAAGAAAGGGACTTCTTCATCCTCATTTTTATTACAGCATTTACTTTAGAAACCTTATTGTAAGTACATTCTCCTCTCTTTGAAATGTATAGAAATTATTTTGAAAACTAGATAGGCCTTTTGTCAACTTTATGACTCAGGAATATCCTTCAGAGCTTAGAAGCCATCTTTTTGAAACGCTGATTTGGTTTGGCTCTGTGTCCCCACCCAAATTTCACCTCGAATTGTAATCACCATAATCCCCACCTATCAAGGGCGGGACCAGGTGGAGGTAATTGGTTCATGGGGGTGGTTTTCCGCCATGCTGTTCTCATGATAATGAGTGAGTCTCAGGAGATCTGATGGTTTTATAGCATCTGGCATTTCCCCTGCTTGCATTCACTCCATCCTGCTGCCCTGTGAAGAAGGTGCCTGCTTCTCCTTTGCCTTCCACCATGATTGTATCTTTCCTGAGGCCTCCTCAGCAACACAGAACTATGAGCCAATTAAACCTCTTTTCTTTATAAATTATCCAGCATCAGGTATTTCTTCATAGCAGCATGAGAACAGACTAATATAAATGCTAACATCAAGGAAGACAGTGCTCCTATCTCCCAGTTTCTGTGGAAGGATAAGAATCTAACTTTTGTGGGCACCTTGCTCCAATTTGCAAAGCTAAAGCTATGTTCTATGATAAAGGTATATGGTTTTGATTGTTTGTTTGTTTCTCTCGATATAGCCAATATGCTAACACAGATGGTCACCCCAATTACAAGGTAAAGTTAGGATGAACTGTGTGACAAAAGGTGCTGTCAGTCCTCTTACTTGACAACTAGTTATTGTTCATCTTGAAAAATGTATGTAACGGGTTACTTGATTATATAAGGGGTAGAGATTCCTTTCTGTCTTTGCAATCTCTTAATGGATTTCCCGTGATGTGTATCATATTATGGTGTAATGCTTTTTCAATAATAAAAGTGTTCTCTTTCTCTACTGTCTTTGTGGAGAGAATTTCTGGGTTGAGAGAATATTTTGTTTTTAATTATATTTCTTCAACACTTGCAAGCCCAAAGCCTTTTTAATTAATGAGGATATGTGGCCGAGCGCGGTGGCTCACGCTTGTAATCCCAGCACTTTGGGAGGCCGAGGCGGGCGGATCACGAGGTCGGGAGATCGAAACCACGGTGAAACCCCGTCTCTACTAAAAATACAAAAAAAATTAGCCGGGCGTGGTGGCGGGCGCCTGTAGTCCCAGCTACTCGGAGAGGCTGAGGCAGGAGAATGGCGTGAACCCAGGAGGCGGAGCTTGCAGTGAGCCGAGATCGCGCCACTGCACTCCAGCCTGGGCAACAGAGCGAGACTCCATCTCAAAAAAAAAATAAATAAATAAAAATAAACGTAGATATGTGAAACACACTGGTATAAGGATGTGTCAACAGTAGTGACTATGGGAAATAGGTCACTGTTAATAGCATGAAAATTCCATTTTTTAGCGCTAGCCAATATAAATAAACACAATTTTAGGTTATAGACTGACAGTCTGCAGTACTGCTTTATGTGTAGGCTGTGTTCTTGAAATTTTTACATATATATACACATACACACACACACACACACACACACACACACATACATAAAAGCCCATAAATTGTTTTTAATTTAAATAAACTGGTCTTCAGATATCTTGGGGGCAGCCACTTTTGCAGTTTCATATTTTTGTAATGCCAATCCAGCAGTACCAATATTATCTTATCTGTAAATTCAGATTTCTCTATATAAAACTAACAGAAACTCATTAATTAGTATACTGTGGTGAGAAACTCCATACCAGCTCCTCTGCCCCCATTAAGGACCATTATGACAGACACACTACACAAAAGCACCCCGTCGACTAGATGTGTTCCAGGAAATGGCCAGCCACAGAAAATCTTCAGTCTCTAACATTGAATAAGACTTCCTGTTTTGAAATATTCTGAAAATGCCAGCTCACCAGCTTCCAGCATACCAACTAATCTCAAATATACCTGAATAAGTCTTTGCTTCCACATCTCACTTTAATGTAATGCTCACCAATTAGAGACGCTTTCAGCATTTTTTTTCTTTTTTACCAGGTAAAATTTACTCTCATTTCTAACATATTTGAACCTCTGCTGAAATGAAAGTGATGACAGATGGGTTCTCTTGCTGCACATTTATGAATAATCAGCCTGTGTTAATTTTAACTTGGGCTCAGTTTTGTATTTGACAGTGTATGATGTATATTTACTTGTTTCTATCCTACACAGTGTAAAGGCTTTCCGAGGGCAAGAGTGTATATGCTTACATTTTTACTGCCTGACACCACCTGGCACACTAGGAGATCCAATTTATATTGACTGGACAGATTTATGTGTCTTGATAAAGCTGTTAGTTAAAAAAGAATCCTTAGTTTTCATGGTAGTGTATTTTATGGAAGTAAACAAAGACCATCTGAATGAGAACAAGCAAAGTTTATTTATTCAGAGTTTTTAATAGCAAAAGAATCAGCCATCATTGCTTGCATTTTGGCAGACTCAAAGTGCAGCAGAAAAGTAGGGAAGTTTCATAGTTGAGAAAAGGAAAGGCTTCATCTATCATTCCCTGATTGGAGGCTGTTGTGGGCAAGCTGTAGGTGGCTAACTAGAAGTGAAGCATTGATGGAATTGATTAGAGGTGCATAACTGGCTTTCTCTAGTTGGTCCTAAGTTGGAAGCAGGGACAAAAATTATTAAAGTTGTCAGTTATTAATCAAGGCCTGGTCATTTGGGATCAATTGTAATAGGAGTTATTGTTTGGCTTCCTGGATTTATTATTAGAGATAAGATTCTGACTTCCTACAAGTCAGATGTGTAGCAAGCTGGCATCTTGTGCTGGTAGCTGCAAATTGTGGGTTAGGGTTCTATTTTTCTATATGGTCTGGCTTTTGCTCATTTGTATATTCTGTCTCTCAATTCCTTCAATAGCATCCTAGAAAAGACTCTATTGTTAGTTCATCCTTCTTATTGAGCAGATCTAATCTTCCTTAACCAGACTCTAAAAGCTTTGGGGATCCATATTACCTAACAAAAAAAGTCAAAATCCCTTAGCCTGGCACAATCCAGACTCAAACCATCTTCTCGGCCTTTATAGCCTGCTGTTCTCTTTCATGCATCCAGCACTGTAACCAAACTGGAGTCCTTTCTATTGCAAAATATAACTATGCTTTCTGGCTTTTGTGCCTTCAAATCAGCTCTCTTCTTTTTTTCTGATCTCTTCTCCATCCACTTTCCATCTCTGCCAATTCCTAGCCGACAATCCCTGAAGGCCAAGTTGAAATGTATTTTCCTTTTCTGAACATTTCATAAAACTTCACTTTAAATGCTTTTCAGAGTAAAGTACTATGTAACTATAATATGTATACATTGCTTTTATCTATGTTAGAAAAATTATCTAAACCTTGAAAATAAGAAAAAATGTGAATAGCACATTTTTTTCAATGTCACATGAAAGCAAAGCATCATTTATGGGAATGTACATGATTACGTCACTATTTGCCCAACGTCTAAGACTTAAGAAAAGGAAGTTAAACTTTTAAACTGATTTTTTAATAATTAGACTTTAACTTGTAGACTTTTTTAGAAAGAGGAAAATAATTTCTCTCTTGTACGATACACAATTCCAAACTTTTACATCCCTTTCTATGAGTTTTGTCTCTAACCTGGTGATCTCAAATAATATTACTTAAAAATAATTACTTTTCAAATGTTCTTCATATCAATTAAAGCTTCTTACTAGGCCAGGCGCGGTGACTCACACCTGTAATCCCAGCACGTTGGGAGGCCGAGAAGGGCAGATGATGAGGTCAGGAGTTCAAGACCAGCCTGGCCAACATGGTGAAACCCCATCTCTACTAAAAATACAAAAATTAGCCAGGCATGATGGTGTGCACCTGTAATCCCAGCTACTCAAGAGGCTGAGGCAGGAGAATCGCTTGAAGCCAGGAGGCGGAGGTTGCAGTGAGCCGAGATCATGCCATTGCACTCCAGTCTGGGCAATAGAGTGAGACTGTCTCAAAACAAAACAAAACAAACAAAAAAAACTTACTTGTTCCTTTGTTAATTAAGAACTAGAATACAATTTTTGACATGTGTACATTTTATATATTCATGAGTCATGCTTTTACCTATTTGGAAGTTATACTTTGAGATAGGTGTGTTAAAAACACTGTTAGGAGAGTGAACTATTCTGTATGGAACCAGAATGGTGGCTACATGTCCACCATTTTTGTCCAAACTCATAGAATGCACAACATCAAGAGTCAACCCTAATGTGAACTATGGAGTCTGGGGGATATAATGTTTCAATGTTGATTCATGGATTATAACAAATGGACCACTCCAGCGGGGGATATTGATAATGGGAAAGGCTAAGCATGCACAGGTACCAAGGTTGTATGGAAAATCCTGTGCCTTCTGTTTGATTTTATTGTAAACCTAAAACTGCTCTGGAAAAATAATTAATTAAAAGAAAAACAAAACATAACACCTTAAGGTGTGCTTTAATTTTTTTCCATTGTTTATTTCCTTAGAGGTCTCATTCCATTGTGTTATACATAATATATGTTCAATACATGCTTGATGAATAGCCTATCCAATTTTGGTTAATAATGAATCCAAAGAAACATTTGTTTTTGAATAACCAGAATATAATCTTGTATCTTTAGTGAAAACTAATGTTTTGGTTAGGTTTTTTTTTGATTAAGTAATTAACGATATTTAGCTCATCACATAAGTTGATTAAAATGTGTAAGTGAAATGTATGTTTACTTATATCATCAGATGACAATAAATCATTTGTATTATTAATAAAAATGTAAGGCACACAAATAAGCCATAACCTCAATTAAAAAGTCAAACAATGCTCTTAAAGCTCCACGTTATCAGGTGGCATTACTCAGTCAGAGGTATCTTTGTAAACTCAAAACCTGTAACTTGGCTTGCAATAGCACTCGAAATGAATTTAGTTCCCTGATGTCAACACAAACAATTTCAAAGTGAAGTTTTCTATGTATGTAGAAAGTTATATATGGAAGTTCTTAAGTTATCTGACAGAAACAAACCCATGTTGTAGACAAAAAGTCAGTGGCATTTAAGAAGAAAAAGAAAAAAAAAAGAGGTTACATGAGGGATAATGAGTTATCTCAAGCTTTAAAATTAACATATAATCTGCAGCAAATAAATATACTTGTGAAATAGATTTATCCAAAAGAAAATCCGTCTCGTGTAAATTTTCAGCAGTAATATATGAAAAGGATAATACATCATTCCCAGTAGGCTTTATCTAAAGAACAAAAATCTGTTTTAACTCTCAAAAATCAATCAGTATAATTCATTATATTAATAGAATAGAAAAGATAAGCCATATGATTATCCTAATAGATGCATAAAAAGCAATTGACAAAATTCAATACTGATACCTAAGAAGAATTTTGCGTAGAGTAAGATTGGAGGGGAACTTCTTCAATCTGATAAAGGGAACATATGAAAACCCTGCAGTTGACTGCGCACTTAATGGCAAAATATTGAACTCTTTCCCAATGAGATCAGAACCAAATCAATGATTACCATTAGCACCACTTCTTTTTTTTTTTTTTTCCCATAATTTTTTTTTTTAATTATACTTTAGGGTTTTAGGGTACATGTGCACAATGTGCAGGTTTGTTACATATGTATCCATGTGCCATGTTGATTTCCTGCACCCATTAACTCGTCATTTAGCATTAGGTGTCTAGAAATAACTAAAATCAGAGCAGAACTGAAGGAAATAGAGACACAAAAAACCCTTCAAAAAATTAATGAATCCAGGAGCTGGTTTTTTGAAAAGATCAACAAAATTGATGGACCGCTAGCAAGACTAATAAAGAAGAAAAGAGAGAAGAATCAAATAGATGCAATAAAAAACGAAAAAGGGGATATCACCACTGATCCCACAGAAATACAATCTACCATCAGAGAATACTACAAACACCTCTATGCAAATAAACTAGAAAATCTAGAAGAAATGGATAAATTCCTCGACAAATACACCCTCCCAAGACTAAACCAGGAAGAAGTTGAATCTCTGAATAGACCAATAACAGGTTCTGAAATTGTGGCAATAATCAATAGCTTACCAACCAAAAAGAGTCCAGGACCTGATGGATTCACAGCTGAATTCTACCAGAGGTACAAGGAGGAACTGGTACCATTCCTTCTGAAACTATTCCAATCGATAGAAAAAGAGGGAATCCTCCCTAACACATTTTATGAAGCCAGCATCGTCCTGATACCAAAACCTGGCAGAGACATAACCAAAAAAGAGAATTTCAGACCAATATCCTTGATGAACATTGATGCAAAAATCCTCAATAAAATACTGGCAAACCGAATCCAGCAGCACATCAAAAAGCTTATCCACCATGATCAAGTGGGCTTCATCCCTGGGATGCAAGGCTGGTTCAACACACGCAAATCAATAAATGTAATCCAGCATATAAACAGAACCAAAGACAAAAACCACATGATTATCTCAATAGATGCAGAAAAGGCCTTTGACAAAATTCAACAACCCTTCATGCTAAAAACTCTCAATAAATTAGGTATTGATGGGACGTATCTCAAAATAATAAGAGCTATCTATGACAAACCCACAGCCAATATCATACTGAATGGGCAAAAACTGGAAGCATTCCCTCTGAAAACTGGCACAAGACAGGGATGCCCTCTCTCACCGCTCCTATTCAACATAGTGCTGGAAGTTCTGGCCAGAGCAATCAGGCAGGAGAAGGAAATAAAGGGTATTCAACTAGGAAAAGAGGAAGTCAAATTGTCCCTGTTTGCAGATGACATGATTGTATATCTAGAAAACCCCATCGTCTCAGCCCAAAATCTCCTTAAGCTGATTAGCAACTTCAGCAAAGTCTCAGGATACAAAATTAATGTACAAAAATCACAAGCATTCTTGTACACCAATAACAGACAAACAGCCAAATCATGAGTGAACTCCCATTCACAATTGCTTCAAAGAGAATAAAATACCTAGGAATCCAACTTACAAGGGATGTGAAGGACCTCTTCAAGGAGAACTACAAACCACTGCTCAATGAAATAAAAGAGGATACAAACAAATGGAAGAACATTCCATGCTCATGGGTTGGAAGAATCAATATCGTGAAAATGGCCATACTGCCCAAGGTAATTTACAGATTCAATGCCATCCCCATCAAGCTACCAATGACTTTCTTCACAGAATTGGAAAAAACTACTTTAAAGTTCATATGGAACCAAAAAACAGCCCGCATCGCCAAGTCAATCCTAAGCCAAAAGAAAAAAGCTGGAGGCATCACGCTACCTGACTTTAAACTATACTACAAGGCTACAGTAACCAAAACAGCGTGGTACTGGTACCACAACAGAGACATAGATCAATGGAACAGAACAGAGCCCTCAGAAATGATGCCGCATAGCTGCAACTATCTGATCTTTGACAAACCTGACAAAAACAAGAAATAGGGAAAGGATTCCCTATTTAATAAATGGTGCTGGGAAAACTGGCTAGCCATATGTAGAAAGCTGAAACTGGATCCCTTCCTTACACCTTATACAAAAATTAATTCAAGATGGATTAAAGACTTATATGTTAGACCTAAAACCATTAAAATCCTACAAGAAAACCTAGGCAATACCATTCAGGACATAGGCGTGGGCAAGGACTTCATGTCTAAAACACCAAAAGCAATGGCAACAAAAGCCAAAATCGACAAATGGGATCTCATTAAACTAAAGAGCTTCTGCACAGCAAAAGAAACTATCATCAGAGTGAACAGGCAACCTACAGAATGGGAGAAAATTTTTGCAACCTACTCATCTGACAAAGGGCTAATATCCAGAATCTACAATGAACTCAAACAAATTTACAAGAAAAAAACAAACAACCCCATCAAAAAGTGGGCAGAGGACATGAACAGACACTTCTCAAAAGAAGACATTTATGCAGCCAAAAAACACATGAAGAAATGCTCATCATCACTGGCCATCAGAGAAATGCAAATCAAAACCACAGTGAGATACCATCTCACACCAGTTAGAATGGCCATCATTAAAAAATCAGGAAACAACAGGTGCTGGAGAGGATGTGGAGAAATAGGAACACTTTTACACTGTTGGTGGGACTGTAAACTAGTTCAACCATTGTGGAAGTCAGTGTGGCGATTCCTCAGGGATCTCGAACTAGAAATACCATTTGACCCAGCCATCCCATTACTGGGTATATACCCAAAGGACTATAAATCATGCTGCTATAAAGACACATGCACACGTATGTTTATTGCAGCACTATTCACAATAGCAAAGAGTTGGAACCAACCCAAATGTCCAACAACGATAGACTGGATTAAGAAAATGTGGCACATATACACCATGGAATACTATGCAGCCATAAAAAATGATGAGTTCGTGTCCTTTGTAGGGACATGGATGAAACTGGAAAACATCATTCTCAGTAAACTATCGCAAGGACAAAAAACCAAACACTGCATGTTCTCACTCATAGGTGGGAATTGAACAATGAGAACTCATGGACACAGGAAGGGGAACATCACACTCCGGGGACTGTTGTGGGGTTGGGGGAGGGGGGAGGGACAGCATTAGGAGCACCACTTCTATTCAACATCATACTAGAAGTTCGTTTATGTAAAAAAATCTTAAACTATCTAAAAACAGCTACTAGGCCTAATAAATGGACTAAACATAGTCACTACAGATAAGGTTAATATGCAAAAACCAACTGTATTTTTATATATAGCAGAAAACAGGAAAAAAGTTAAAATTTTAAAATCTATGATAGCATTAGAAAACTATTTAGACTTTCTAAATTTATGAATGTTTCAGAGAATTTTATCTTAGTGATCTACATGTGTGGTGTACTTTGGGCAGTATATTTTATATATGGTCTACTTTAATCTTCAAAACAACTTTATGAGGTAGGTGATGTTTTTCCTACAGCACTTGTCAAAATGACGCAGCTTGAAAGAGACAGAGATAGGGTTTAACTCTGTGTTGAGAAAGTGACTCTAAGTCTGTCCTGTTCCTATTACACTTCAGGAAAAATTACAAAGTATTATATTAGTCCATTAATATTTTAATGAATCATTTTCCCATAGATACCAGTAGGCTTAAAGCACCTTTGATAAAAGTTACTTTATATCAAAGTACCTTTATTCATTACAAATACATGTTGTTATAGGCTAAGAAAAACTGATTTGGAAAAAGAATAAAACAATTAAAAAAATGAAAATGGTAGCAATTATTATAAAATTGCATCCAAATATTGTGGTAAAAAGATATAGATCTTCAATATGCTTAGTTTTTTAATGTCTTAAAATATTAAAAATGTCCAGTCACATGGAATTAAAATGGAACGTTAAAAAAATACATGTGTAAAAAACAACTATTGCTGCCTTGGCAGTTTCACCTATTACTTTGGTGAATTTCTGAAAGGACTCACATAACTCAACACAAAATTATACTCATGGCTAAGATTTATTACAGCAAAGAGTAAAGGGCAAGAGCAGCAGGAAAAAGCTATACATAGATAAGTCACATAGTGGCTTTCTTGTCCTCCCTCTGCATAGATTGCACAGACACATCTTTCTCCTCAGCTGTGAATTGCAGGAAGAAGTGAGAGATGCCCTTGCCCAGTAAAACCTTTTAAAGGTAGCTGGCCACATAGCTACCACATGACCAGCCATAGTGCAGACCCCAAAACAGGTACATATTATGAATCTTCATATTTGCTCTCAATGTGCTGACAACCTCCTTCATCTTGACCCACTGTTTCTACATATATAGAATAATATCACTACACAGTAACCATGTGAACATTCCAGTAGTTTCGTTTTGAGGACTTGGCCAAGGATCATCGCCATGGATGCAGTGATAATTAAGAACTGAATGAAATAGACTGCTACATTAATTGTTTCCCTGCTATTGCATAAGATCATTGAT
This sequence comes from Hylobates moloch, assembly GCF_009828535.3. Taxonomy (NCBI): domain Eukaryota; kingdom Metazoa; phylum Chordata; class Mammalia; order Primates; family Hylobatidae; genus Hylobates; species Hylobates moloch. The sequence goes on along the minus strand of NW_026652286.1, from coordinate 77,368,085 downwards.
AAGAATGTTGGTAGGACTTTCGCCTGGAATTCTGTTAAATGCCTTTCTTGAAAGAGAAGAAAGTTCAGCAAAGGACAGATCAGGCTAACAGACCAGCCTGTTCAAGATTCTAAGGTTATGAAACAACTTTTAATATGGTTTTACTGATTCAGCAACATGACAAGCAGTAATGAGACTTCTAAGGAAAATAAACCTGTCTGTGCTAGAGATGAAGATACAGGGAGGAAAGACTGGGTCATGAATAGAGTACAGCAAACAAGGCTGAGTCTTAGTTTGGTTTGTTTTTTTTCCTAGTTATCAGCTAGCTAGCCAGACAGATTGACAGATAAATAAACAGATAGACCATGTTGGTTACCTTGTGAGCTTATGAAAGTAAATCTGTGTCTTATAAGAATTAAAATAGTGTATCACTATATTTGATGTATTCTTCTATACCTTACACTAGTTCAATATACACTTAACATATACTTGATAAATTGATGCATTCTGAGCAAATGAATATATTAATATGCATTTTTTTCAAAAATTAGTTTGTTTCTGGATTTATAAAAATGTAAACAGCTCTTAAATTTTTTATTTATTACCAAGAAGGCCATCATTATATGGTCCATACATATGCATTCATTTTGTGCTCTAGAGAATGCTATGATCAAAACACCACCATTTGGGAAAAAGGAAAAAGTTCCACTGCAGATTTTAGTTAATGAGCAACAGCTGCAGACAACAGTCTGCAACTGTATCCAAGCAAAGAGTGAAGCAGCAGAAGTAGGACTCTGACTAGAAGAAATATTTGCCGCTAAAAACAAACCTAAGATGAAAACATAGAATGTTATGTTTAATATAATTAATTAAATTCTTAAAGGATGCATGTATACACTTGGTATTTACTTAGGAGTATATATGAATTTAGCACTAGAGAAGTATAATCAATCCATGCTATTTCCTTGAATTAAATTGATTTTATTCATTAGTCATGTTCTAATGAGAGATGATATTATTTCATATTAAATGTAGGCACATGTATAAGAAAAATAGCTTTTGTTTCAAATAGTTAATATACTATACTGAATAAAGATAATATAAAATAAAAAGGAAACAAAATAAAGGTAACCAATAAAATAACTTTTAAGAAGTGCTTTATGAAGAATATAAATATGTTGAGATAAAAACTATAAATAACTTGGAATATGTTGATTGGAACCAATTATTTCACATAAAGAAAATGGGGCTGGGCGTGGTGGCTCACACTTGTAATCCCAATACTTTGGGAGGCTGAGGTAGGCAGATTGCTTCAGTCCAGGAGTTTGAAACAAGCCTGGGCAACATAACAAGACCTCCTCTCTATTTTTAAAAATAAGAAATAATTTTTTAAAAAGCATGAATAAAAAATTCATTAATTTATGTGATAAATATTCACTCAGCGATTAATATAAGGCCCTATGTTAGATTCTGTGAAGAATGAAATGATGTCATAGTTTCTGTTCTCAAAGAGCTTTCACTATATTATGTGAATAAGAGAGATGTATGTAACTGTAATATATGATACAATATAATAATACAAGAGAGATTAACAAAGTCCCATGAGTTTTTGAAAATAAAAGGAGTAGTTTTTAGAGATAACAAGGAAAGTTTTATGAAGGCAATGGCATTAAAGCAGGGTTTTAAAGGGTTAATACAGTAATTCATTTCACAGATATTTATGGAATGTCAATTTTTCATCGGATGAATAAACTTGATTTTCTGTAGTCTATGAGTTCATGATCTATAAGCAAAAGATTAAACAACTTGTTCAAAGCCATCAACAACTGAAGGGTAAAGAAAAGATTTGAGACCAGGCAATTTTGCCTCCAGAGTGCCTACTGTAATCACCCACTAATAAAAGCTGTAACAGTTGAGAGAGAAAATACAGAGGCATAAAAGAGAACACCTATTATTCCTACAGAAAGTAAAAAGAAAAAAAATTACTGGGGACTGTTTTAAATATAATATGAAATAAAAAAATGTATGATTAGAGATAAAATCTGATAACAAAATCATATCAATAATCCATTAAAATTTAAAAATGGACATCAGGATACACAGAAATGGTATGTAACTGTTTCCTTTTCTTTTTTGCACCAGGGTCAAATCTAGAGGGACAATATATATATTTATGGATTATACTTTTTCATTTAAAATGAAAATAGTTTGGTTGAGTGGAATGAGAGAAAATATTTATACTTGTTACTTAAATTACCTGTTTTATTAAAAACAAGAATGCCAATGAGAAAATTGGTTCAAGACAAATGTTAGTATTCAAGGACATTTTGAAAATAGAAATGAAGAAGCAGGTTTCCGATTTTGAGTGTGGAAATATATTTTCTGACTGCATCATCTTATGGATCTATCTCATGTGGCTTTTGCCATGGTTGCATGAAGACAAGATTGGGGGACCATCAAAAGATAATTCTGAGGATAAACCTTGAGACGTTGAGCAGTTGGTGGGACTCAGCAACAGATTATGAAAACTGATAGACCAGAGGTACCAACAGCTCCAGGATAATATTTACAAACAGGAAAGTGAAGGGTGAAAAAGACTGCACAGAAGTTTAGTGAGTGGGGAACAGAAAGATACTTGACTTCTAGTTTAGGTTGTTACTGATGCCTTTGGTGAAAGCACATTTGGTGAAAAGTAAAGTTGAATGCATTTTTAAAAATTATCTATTACTGCACAGCAAACTACCCTAAAACTTAGTAGCTTAAATTAGCCATCTTATTTTTCCTGTCATCTTATGGGTCAGGAGTTCAGAAAGGGCTCAACTGTGTGATTGTCTCTGCTCCATCCAATGGGGCATCAGCAGGGTCAGGAGGATCCATTTCTAAGGGGACTTCTTCACTTCTTCACTCATATGTCTGGTGCTTTGGTTATCCTTGGTCTCTCTCTCTCTCTCTTTCTCTCTCTCTCTCTCTTCCCCCACCCCAATCCCCCACTACATAGCTCTGCATCTTCTAGCACCTTTTCACAACATGACGATCCCAGGGTAATTATTTCTATGCTTCTTACATAGAAGTTGGGTACCAAAAGGCAGAAAGCAGACGTTGCTGGGCCAATTACATCCTATGCGTGAAATTGGCACAGAATCATTTTTGTAATATTCTATTTGTCAAAGCTGTTAAAAATTGTCTATGTTCTAGGATATGATGAAATAGACTCCACTGCTGGGTGGAGGACTTGCAAGAACACATTGCAGAAAAGCATATAGGATGTTGAGGCCATCTTTGGGAAATACAATCTGTCACAGTAGGATTAAAGAAATTCTAACTGGAGAGAAGGCTATTAATGGTAAGGAGAGTTCAGTATGTTCAATAAACACTGAGTTGTTAGTAGTTGCAACAGAGAATATTGTTATGGAAGTAGTAGGGAATTAGAGCTGATGTCTTAATCCTAAAGCTTTGAAGACCACCTGAGAAGATAGGTTTAATTAAATAGACCAGTCAATTTCAGTAGTGGAATGACATGATCAGAAATTATCTTATCATTTTTGATATTTTTTCTAATGTTTAGACTATTCACTTGAGTTAATGAAAGCAGTATGAGGAGACCAGTAGTTGGAGGCTAATAAGAGGCTATTGTGGTAATTCACATGAAGGGGTAGTTTGAAATGGCATTGAAGCAACAGAAATAGACAAGAGCAAACATTCAAAGAATGCTTCAGATGTAGAGAATAGAAGTGCCATCAACATCTTAAAAAAGGGCCATAAAAAAACTCAAGGAAATCTTTCTGGCTGTAGGCAGGGCTGAAGAGTATTATGTCTTTCCCTTAATTGTCTCCTGGAAAGATATTTTAGAAGTTTTTCAAAAGGTTTCATTTAGGTTTACATAATCCGCATTGTAATTGTTGAATGTCTGCACTTCCAAGAGGCATCAGAAGAGGGTCGCAATTGCAGATGTGAGATCATCTTTTTCTGGAGAAATATCTATGTGTCCTCAAGGCAGAGAAGGCCAGGTATCCCTGTAGGATTTTCTTCAGATCTACTGATTGACTCTGGTGAGGATGAAAGGGAAGTTGTATGTATAATATAAATATTTAAGTATAGTATTTATGTAACTATATGTCATTTATTATTTTATTTCATCCACTAGTTGGTTTTCAAGTATATGTCTTTTATATTTCTCTATATTTCAATTTATGTCAACATTGCTGGTCTTAACAAAATCCCAAGCTTATATAAACTTTATAATATATTTTTACTAGTGGTTAGCAGGGTGCTTGACACATAGTAAATACCCAGTATTTCTGCTGAATAAGTAAGGGAATAAGTGACTGTTCAAATAATTTTAAATCCTCTGTATCTTCTAAGAAAGTTCTGCTTCATTATGTGTGTTAATATGAACACCAATCATACAGCCCTATTTTGATCCCTTATCTAATAATGCAGGAAATGGTATCAAGAGAAGTATATATGGAAGGATCATTATAATCATGACATCAACTTTATGGTCCCCAGAATATTCTACTTGCCTTTATCACCTCCTATGGCTAGATAAAGGAAAAAACAAAACAAAACCCCAAACAACAGAAATCTCTTAACTGCTACTTTAAAATTGGAGCTCCTCTTGGGGTAATAAATTTCTAAGTTGGCTACACAATGTATTACAAAGTGGTTTTTTTTGTTTGTTTGTTTCAAATTTGTATTAGTTGTTTCAGGAGTGAGGGGTGGGTGGTGATGATGGAGAGTCCTTTTGAGATGATCATGATGCAGCCTTATTTCAATTATGTTCCTTTTATTTTAAAACTTTTCAAAAGTAAAGATGGTAAAGGGGACACAGCCCTTTTATGAAGTATGGCAGCAGTTTCTCCAAAATCTGGCATCAAATAGAATGCTACTTCATTTCCTCCCAGTGACCCAGACATATTTTTCTAGCTTCTGTCCAGCAACCCCAAAATGTATCAAGGTCCTTGCACAAGTCTTTAGCCCATGAAAATTATTCTGTAGTCTTTACATTAAATAGTGGGAGTTGTAGGATGCAGAAATTAACTTTGTTTTCTCCCACTGGTCATTGAAACCCACTCTATAGGGATAGGGCAGGTTTCATAGTTTCTCTGGCATCTTTTGAATATTAAAAAGTCCTCCAGTCACATTTACTCATTCTGGTTTTTGAAATATCCATTCTTGTGTAATAGTAACCATGAGTTCTGTAGAAACCTGATTGATATTGCCTTTGGAAAACTATGACAGTTAGTGAAATCTGACATCTTATCTTGCTTCTGACTTCCAAGCTGTCCTTGCCCATTCTTGGGCATAGGCCAATCTAACTTTGTGAAGGATTTAGATTATAGTTTAACTTGAAAGCAAAAATGGTAATAGTCTCCCCCTAAAACTAACTCCCTCCTTGCTCAGGGACTGAAAACCACCTTTGTAAGATTAAGAAAAGACCACAAGAATAAGATCACGGAAGGGACGCAAACTCTGCTAAAATATTTCTGTAGTTTCTTTTTTTTTTTTTTTTTTTTTTTGAGATGGAGTCTTGCTCTGTCACCCAGGCTGGAGTGCAGTGGCGCAGTCTTGGCTCACTGCAAGCTCCGCCTCCTGGGTTCACGCCATTCTCCTGCCTCAGCCTCTCCGAATAGCTGGGACTACAGGTGCCCGCCACCACGCCTGGCTAATTTTTTGTATTTTTAGTAGAGATGGGGTTTCACCGTGGTCTCGATCTCCTGACCTCGTGATCCACCCGCCTCGGCCTCCCATAGTGCTGGGGTTACAAGCGTGAGCCACCGCGCCCGGCCATGTTTCTGTAGTTTCTATAATCCCTTACTGCTCAGGGGTCATGTCACCAAAGGTCACAAGATTTGTGACTTCCTTAATTGCATCTATTGATTAACATCCCTATTATAACATCTAAGATTTTTTAAAAAATATTTTTCAGACTGACCCAACTCAGGCCCATGACTCAGGATTCAACTGGTCCTGTGGCCTTACATAGAGACAGACTCAGCACATAAGGATTGTTTTCCATGCCCCTATGATTTCATTTCCAACCAATCAGCAGCATTCATTGCCTAGCTTCCTACCCATGAACTTGTTCATAAAAACCCTGAGCTCAAAGCCTTTGGGAAGACTGATTTGAGTAAAACACCTGATTCTCCTGTGTGGCCAGTCTCGTGTCAATTAAACTCTCTACTACAATGCCATGGTGCCAGTGCATCTTGTCTGTGCGGTGCGCAGAAAGAACCCATTGGCAATTACATTATCAGTAGCCATCTCTCATCTGTCCTTCAAGTAGGAAATACTTCAACCCTGATAAGTCAATTAGGATTTCTTATTCATTTGCAGAGCTCCTGGTGGCCTGGCCTGAGACTCTTTCTGCGGCTCCTGTAACTCAGTGGCCCTTTTCATTCTCAGAAACATTTTTCCTGAACCTGTGTGTTCCCTGCCTCAATCTGTATCGGCTAATTTCTAGACCCATTAAATAACTGTCAATCTTGACTCCATCATAATTACCATCTAAAAATGCCATTTGCCTCTCATTTTTGTCATATCTCCTGCTTCCTGGATTCTGGGAAATTTATGGTTTGGGTGACAAATATCCATCTGAGAAAAAAAATACATGAAACTTCTTTAAATTCTTTACTCCATAATACTTGAATGCCATGCATATATAAAGACATAATTATTATTCTGTCATACTGGACTGTGAATCAGGCTAGATACAGTGGTTTTCAGTGACAGATTTGAAAAAACAGCTGCAATATCTGCTACCTGCTGTTTGATTTTTTAAAAAGTTTGCTGTGAGGTATGTGTGTGTGTGTCTGCGCACGTTTGTGTGTTTGTGTGTCTGTGTCTGAGGTGTGTGTGACTGATTGAATTTTGGAAGTTTTTATGATCTTCCTTTTTCTCTACATAGTACTCTGAATTTTTTTTTTATTATATGCTTTGGTGTAGGTAACTTTTTACTTACTGTGCTAGACAGTTAGTGGCTTTTTCATTTGGAAACTCATATTCTGGAAAATTTTCCTTAGTCTTTAAAATTTTATTTTCCTCTCCAATTTCCCCTTTCTTTCTCTTTCTGGATGTGCCCTTGGACAGGTATAAAATCCCCAAAATTGATACCTTATTTTCTTATTTTCTCTCTTATTTGTTATCTATTTTGTTTACTTGATACTCTATCGAGCCTTTCTTCTCAGAGTGCCTGAGACTGACAACATTAGCATCATTTGCAAACTTGTTGGCAATGTACAGTTTCGGGTCCCACTCCAGAAATACTGAATCAGAATTTGCCTTTAATCAAATTCTCCAAGTGATTCCATGCACAGTGCAATTTGAGAAGCCTACCTCTAGAATTACTGTGCACTTGTGCTTCAGTCATTATGTTGAATTTTTAAATTTCTACTGTCGTATTTTTAATGTCCCTATGATCCTTTTTTGGTCTCTGAATATTACTTTTTATAATAGCATTCTCTCATTGTTTTATGAATAAAATATTTTTTCTCTCTGATGATATAATTACACCTTTTGAAGTTTTTTTTCCCTACACATGTGCGTGAATGTTAGAGGTTTTTTTAATACCTGATCATTTTGACTGCTCATTTTAAAAGTGAGACACTAGAAAGATGAGTGGTATCTTCATGTATGGTTTGTGTTTGTTGAACTGGAGATAAGGTAAGTACATGACCTTGTCTTATCTATCAATACAGAAAGGTTTATTTCTCTTAGATGAATCACTTTTTACAAAACTTATAAGCCTGACTATTATCAGTATCCTGGTGAATTAGGGGAAGACAGCTGAGAGGTGATAACCATTCAGAATTCAAAATTTACTTAAGCCTGTTTGTATTCAGTAAATCTAAATACCCATATTGTCCGACTTGTATCCTTAAGTCAAAGACTATTGCATCAACACATATAAAGATTACCTATCAGCACTGGATTGGATACAGAAAATGTGGTACATATTCAACATGGAACACTACACAGCCATAAAAAAGACAAACTCATGTCCTTTGCAGCAACAAAGATGCAGCTGGAGGCCATGATTCTAAGTGAATTAATGCGGGAAAAGAAAACCAAGTATCATGTGTTCTCACTCGTAAGTGGGAGCTAAACACTGAGTACATATGAACATTAAAAATGGCAGCAATGGACACTGGGGACAGGAAGAAAGAAGCTGGGCATGGGCTGAAAAACAACCTATTAGATATTATGCTCACTACCTGGGCGATGGGACCATCTTTATCCCAAACTCAGTAGCACACAATATACACATATAACAAACCTGCACATATACCCTTTGAATCTAAAATAAAAGTTGAAATTATTATTTTATTTTTGTTTATTTGTTTTTTAAATTTTATTATTATACTTTAAGTTTTAGGGTACATGTGCACAACGTGCAGATTTGTTGCATATGTATACATGTGCCATGTTGGTGTGCTGTACCCATTAACTCATCATTTAGCATTAGGTATATCTCCTAATGCTATCCCTCCCCACTTCCCCCACCCCACAACAGGCCCCAGAGTGTGATGTTCCCTTTCCTGAGTCCATGTGTTCTCATTGTTCAATTCCCACCTATGAGTGAGAACATGCAGTGTTTGGTTTTTTGTCCCTGCAATAGTTTGCTGAGAATGATGGTTTCCAGTTTCATCCATGTCCCTACAAAGGACATGAACTCATCATTTTTTATGGCTGCATAGTATTCCATGGTGTATATGTGCCACATTTTCTTAATCCAGCCTATTGTTGTTGGACATTTAGGTTGGTTCCAAGTCTTTGCTATTGTGAAAAGTGCCACTATAAACATATGTGTGCATATGTCTTTATAGCAGCATGATTTATAATCCTTTGGGTATATACCCAGTAATGGGATGGCTGGGTCAAATGGTATTTCTAGTTCTAGATCCCTGAGGAATCGCCACACTGACTTCCACAATGGTTGAACTAGTTTACAGTCCCACCAACAGTGTAAAAGTGTTCCTATTTTTCCACATCCTCTCCAGCACCTGTTGTTTCCTGACTTTTTAATGATCGCCATTCTAACTGGTGTGAGATGGTATCTCATTGTGATTTTGATTTGTGTTTCTCTGATGGCCAGTGATGAGCATTTTTTCATGTGTTTTTTGGCTGCATAAATGTCTTCTTTTATTTTCATTTTTATTATTATTATTGTTTGAGATGGAATTTCGCTCTTGTTGCCCAGGCTGGAGTGCAATGGCATGATCTCAACTTACTGCAAATTCCATCTCCCAGGATCAAGCAATTTTCCTTCCTCAGCCTCCCAAGTAGCTGAGATTACAGGTGCCCGCCACCATGCCCAGCTTTTTTTAAAATATATTTTTAGCAGAGACAGCATTTGACCATGTTAGCCAGGCTGGTCTTGAACTCCTGACCTCAGGTGATCCTCCCACCTCGGCCTCCCAAAGGGCTGGGATTACAGGCGTGAGCCACCACAGGAAGCCAAAATTATTTTTTGAAAAACTGACTCTCCCATCTGTTGGCATAGAGAAACGATAGAAAATGGTGGCTCTGCTGGCTGGTATGTGGGATCTGGCAATTTAAATGCCTCATGTACAAATTTTTCTGGGTTTAGCATCATCTAATATCCTTACCTTGAAATGCATTATGTGCCATCGATTCTAAAATCTTTCTGAAGTTTTGGGAGGACAACTCAGCTTGCTTCTTACTAGTTTTGCTTCTGAGATATTTAATGTTCAGCTTTCTTAAATCTAATAAAGCAGTTTCTACCCATATCTCGGCTTTCCAAATTCCAAACTTTTGTTGATGTGTCTTGTATCTGGTATCTTCTCTCTTCCCATTTTTGACCTTGGGAATTTATATTTTCCTCTCCATCTACTGTCATTTTAGTGGAGTGTGTGATGAAATAAAATTTTTAAAATTGTGTGTTCTTTCTTACCAGGATGTCTATGTTATCTCACTTTATCTTTATAGCAATCTTGTACTCTAGTGACTATATTGCAATGAGTTAAGAAGAGTTTCAGAAAGATAACATGCCTCGCCAAGGTATTAACAAGAAATAAAAATAAAAATAAAAAAACCTACTAAAGAGTATGTACTTGTAACAGTATTTTCTGACATTGAGTTCCCTGGTGTTTCTACTATTATGTATTGTAGGGCTGAGTCACCAAATTACAGCCTATATTCCAAAAATGTTACACTGAGTGTTTTTGTCAATAAAGTTTTATTGAAACACAGTCATGCTTATTTGTGTACTGTTAGTGGCTGTTTCCACACTATGATGGCAAGAGTTGGTAATTTTTTTTTTTTTTTTTTTTTTTCTTTAACAGAGTCTTGCTCTGTCACCCAGGCTAGAGTGTAGTGTGATCTCGGCTCACTGCAGCTTTCACCTCTCAGGCTCAAGTGATTCTCCTGCCTCAGCCTCATGAGTAGCTGGGATTGCAGGTGTGTGCCACCACATCAACTAATTTTTGTATTTTTAGTAGAGATGGGGTTTCATCATGTTGGCCAGGCTGGTCTCAAACTCCTGGCCTCAAGTGACCCGCCCACCTTGTGCTCCCAAAGTGCTGGGATTATAGGCATGAGCCACTGCGCCGGACAGAGGACCATTTTTCAAAGAGACTGCAATGCCTAAAGTATTTTCTCACCTACTCAGAAAAAGTTTGCCAGTCTCTACTTTAAATACTTTTATGGTGGCTACCTCGAATCACCCAGTTCTACTAACCCTGTCCTCATCTTTGCACATAGTTCCACCTCTGGAAAATGTAAATCTCTTTATCTTACTGTGCTGTACCTTTGTTTATGGAGAGTGTGTATGATTTAACCAGGTTTTAAACTAATTGTATAAGTCATATCATCCCTGACTTTTTATATTCCCCAACTTACTCAGAGGCATTTTTTTCACTTTGTAATTCATTTTGGTTCATAAAAATATTTATAACTATCTAGGCACCTGGTAGATTTGGGGGAAAGAATATTTGGACACTGTTTTTATTTACTTAGTCTAAAATTGTAAGTACAATTGGTGACTTTATAATTTCACTGCAAGCTATATGAACACATCTGGATTTGGTCGGAGAGCACCTGTCTTTGTTAAATAGAAGCATCTGCTATGTCTTTGTATCTTATTAAATCCTAATGCTAGTAACACTGATATTGTTAAACATGGAAATTTCAACATATTCTTAGGCTCTATCTCATTCATCTGATAACTCGTGTATGTGGATGTTTTCCTATTTCTGTACCCAAAAAAATAAGTAAATCTGGAAGAGTAATCTGTTGGCACAAATAGACAAATCTGCAGCATGAATATAGCCCCTTAAATATTTTTATTATGTTTTAAATTCACGTCTCTCTAAGTACAATATTTTTAATTAAAGACATGGATATGATAAGGAATTTTTATGTGTATAGTGCAAACCACAAAATAATAATATTCAGCATGATGTAATTTATTTACTGTTTGCCATCAAAGACATATTCTTTGGAGATAAACTAGCACATAATGAAACTTCACATTCCAAAATAAAAAATAAAAAGTGAAAATAGCCAGCAATTTAAGAATAAAAGTGAAAAGAATTACCAAAATCATTGAAATAATTATGTTTGGTAGAATGTTACCAGAAAGATATTTAAGCAGATTTGGAAAGAATAGACAGATGGTACTATATATGGCATTATATAATTCAAAGATAGGATGATAAGAGTCCAAAAATGACTGAACCTGACATCAAAGAACCTGAATTTTATTCTCTTCTCTGCGCTAATTGCTCTGTGACATTTGCTGTATTCTAGGCATCAACTTCATCATGAAAAGCTAGAACACAAAAATACAGAAACTAGTGGCTGAATTTGGCGGTTTTTTTTTTAAATAGCTCATTCAAATTTTAACACTCCACAATACAACTGGAATTTACTGATAGTTATCTCACATACAATGTATTAATAATTTTGCAAATTTAGTGCACAAAGAAAATTCTCACTTCATACTGTAGTTTAAAAATGAATGAGAACATTTTTCTCAGTCTAAAAATTTCTGATCATATTTTGCCTAGTTCTGAACACCCTGAACATTAGTAAATCTACCAAGATGTTTTGTCTATGATTATGCTCCACTGAAATAAAATTGTATCTTCTAATACTTCTCCTGAAAATTCAGATATGCCAGACATTATGCATATTCTGCCGATCTTTGCATACCCGCACACTGTAGAGTAACAAGCCTAAGTAGCATTTAAATACTTAACACTTTCAAGTCTAAGAAGAAATATTGAAATACAACATTAAAAAATGAAGCTCATCAAAACATCCCAAGACCATCATGTGAATTACCAGCACTTTGTTTAGATAACTGTACATATTTTAATAAGGGTTCTGCAATAACTGCCTATTTCAAAGAAAATTAAATTTGGAAAATAGATAACATTTGGCAAAGGGATGATAGATTAAAAAATAATTACTAACTGACAAAAAGGAAGTAAGATGTTTATTACATCTTCAAGAGAATATTCTAGTATCTTCTCTTTTACTTACACACTGCTTAACGGGAACTAGAGAAAAGTGACTCTGATGGCAGGCTAATGTTGTAACATAGCCCTAGAAATATTTTCAGTTTCATCAGATCTCAAAGGGAATTTTCAGCAGAGCACAATCCTTACATTTAAACTCCCAAGAAGAATAAAGAACATTTCCTAGGTGAAGTGAAATTAATGAGTCAGAAAACCCAGGAAGCAGCTATGACAAGTTCCCTTTTGAACAGAGACCTAAGGGAATGGCTCTGTGATTCTGAGATGCCAAGTAAATATAGTGAACTGAAGACATTGAACCTAAATAGTAAACCAAACCTCCTTGTCTGAGACAAGGGTGTTCTGATGGGCAGCATATTATTAAATATCACATGTGTGTATTAAAATACATTGGAAATCAGTTTAAATTGTTGTGAAAATATATTTTTACAAAAGTTTTGAGTTATACATTGTCCTACCCAGATACTTAATTCATCCTAAATACCCGATTCTCAGCATTAGGCATTCATTTCCCACCCCCCCCAAAAAATTGGATTGACTGTTTGTGTGTTTAATTGTGTCCACCAAAAAGATATGTTGAAGTCGTAAATGTGACCCCCACACCTGTAAATTTGACTTTATTTAAAAATAGGATCTTTAGAGATGTAATTATGTTAAGATGAAGTCATAATCAATTGGGGGGTTCCTAATACAATGATTGTTGCCCTCATAAAAAGAGAAAACAGATAAAGACACAGACTCACAGGTAAAGACAGAGGAAGAGACGGGAATTACATGCAAGCAAGCTAAGAAATGGCAAGGATTTCCAGCCACTACCAGAAGCTAGGAAGAGGCAAAGAAAGATTTTACCAGACTCTCACAGGAAACATAGTCTTCCTGACACCTTGATATCAGACTTCTGGCCTCCAGACTGTGAGAGTATAAATTTCTATTGTTTTAAGCCACCCACTTGACAGTATTTTGTTATGGTGGCCCTAGGAACCTAATATAAATATGAAGATGCAGTTAGGAAAATTCACATTATCAAAACTGTTTTCCACATAACAATGTGTTTGATTAGTAACGACTACCTTTACTGCAAAGAAAATAAGGGGACATATTTGAGGGGATCAAATCTTGAGAGTGATGTCTTTGATCTCATTTTTTTTCCTACCAAATAAACAGTTGGTTTCTATAGAGAATATGTAAAAACAAGTTGCAAATAATCAGCTGTTTTCTTTTTTCTCTTTTTGGTCTAATAGGCAAACATATTGACTAGTCTTAAGTCCAGGTCTTCCTGCCTGGAATATGCCTGGGTGTCATAGGTGAATCTATTTAGGAATTTCTTTCAGATTGTTTTTGTCTGCCTTCTGGAAAACATGAGTATAAAATATTTCTGATTTCATGTGGGGACTAAAATTCATTATATGAAGAACCGTAAAGAAATTTTGGGTTGGGAAAAATTTTGCTGGCAGCAGGTTTAATACAAGTATTATGTTAGTCATGCTTGATTGGCTGTATATATAGCTAGATGCACTTAAATATCGATGTTCTGCAAATTTGAGATATTGAAATCCTTCTGAAAATCATTACCAAAACTAGGATGAGTGATACAGGCAGTATATAGGGAATGCATAAGAATAAATATGAATAAAATAGGAGAGTTGCTTGGCAGTCAAGCATCTGGAGCTCTGTTATTTGTGGAATATAATATTGGTGCCTTTAAACAACTTGGATTTTAAGATTGAAATTGGAATGAGGTTACTGGTTTTAAAGCTTTGATATTTTCAGGCTATTGTGAAAACTCCTGAACCTTTGAATGACACAGTGCAAAGAACAACTGCCCTAGAGAATTACTGAGCAAAGTGAACCCCACATAATTTACTGCATGGAGGGTGGGAGAGAATTAACATTTCCTAAATAATTATAGCCAATATCATTGACTGATTAGTCACCAAATATAAGGACTATAATTTTCACGACACACATATTTTCTCCTCTAATTTAATCTCTGTAAGAACATAATGAGATATTTATTCAAACTCCTTACAGACAAAGAAGTGAGGCTGAAGACCATCCCCAGTGCCTAAGATATAGTAGCGGCACAAGGAATGTTTGTGAATGGAGGAAAGGCTGAAAAGAAGGAAGTAAATAAAGGAAAGAAGAAAAAAGGACAAAGGAAAGAAAGAAAGGAAGATAGGGAGAGAGGAAGCAAGGAAGGTTTATTGTTATTAATTCTCAATATAATATTTCTACAAATTAAAGTTACAAGATTTAGAGTTAGGCAACTTCACAAATTCTTTGTTCTTTTCACTCTAACACATTTATTCCATTGGTATTGTTTATATTTTTAAACATCCTACAAAAATTTATCCTTCTTATATGCTGAGAAAGAGATCCTCCCCTTTTTTTCAGGTATCAGAAGAATGCTAAGAACAGAGAATGAATGTTGGCATCTGCCTTGGCTATTTATATTTTACTCCCCAATTCTGTAGCTATTTTTATATCCAAAAATGTAGCATGGAAATAGAAGGAAAATTGCGGAAGGAACTCAATAATATAAATGACAGAACTAACACAAAGGATAGTAGGTAAATGGAATTAATCCATTACAAGCTTTACATGAGGTAATACAATGTAACATCTCAGTAGAGTATGAAAAATTAAGGAAGTATATTTTAATCCTTAGAGCAACTATTTTAAAAGATAATGCAAAGAGGTATATTTGAAAAAACAATAGAGAAATTAAAATAATACAAAAACATTCAGTTAATGGAAAAGAAGACACAAAAAGAAGGCCAAATCCAAGATTATATGGGACCAATTTAAAAAATTAAGAATCATACTGATATTTCAAATTATGCTTATCTACATTACATTAAATGTAAATTCATTTTAGCACCCAAATTTAAAAAGGAGACTTATTCCAGCCTGGGTGACAGAGTGAAACACTGTCTCAAAAAAAAAAATTAACATTATATTTTCTATGAGATGAATTTTAAACATAAATACAATTTCAGTTTAAAGTAAAAATAAGGAAATAGATATACCAAGCAAATATGAAGAATAAAAATGTTGACATACCTATGTAAACATTAGATGATATAAACATTATAAAATTAAACTAAAAGAACTAAAGTGAGAAAAAAGAAATCTAAAATAGAAAATTTATCATTTCTCTTCTAGAGGAAGAAAACAGATTACCAATATCAGGAATGAAGAAAGATTTATTACTGCAGTTCCTACTGTCTTACAATAAAGAATGGCTTAAGTAATTTTATGTCAATGAATTTGACCACTAAAATTATATAAACAAATTATTTTTAAAACCAACTTAAAAAGATATAATAGTTGGCATAGGCTTATATATACAAAACACACACACACACACACACACACACACACACACACACACACACACACACAAATACTGAAACCTTCCCCAAAAGAAAACGCTAAGATCGGTTGGTTTTACTAGTGAATTCTAACATCAAACAAGATACCAACTAGACATAATATTCTTTCATGTATATTCTTTCAGAATATACAGATAGAGGGGAGGAAAATAATTTTCCCTATACGCAGTTCTTAGCTGAAGCAGACCCCTCTAACAAAAGACAGATTAATAAGAGAAAAACAAGTATGAGTGTAACATGTATATCTCATGTATACATGGGAGACAGCCAGAGAACGAGTAATTCTGAAAGAGATGACTTTGAATTAATGCTTATATAGCACCTTCAATAAAGAACAGTGCATTTTTTGAGAAACGGCAAGGAGAAGGAAAAGGACTTTGGGTCTCTAAGGCATGGCAAATTGTGGGAAGGCAAATAAATAGTAGATAAAGTAGTGTTAGTAAAGTTTGTCATGTAGATTCCTCTGGCATCACCTCCAGTGTGATAAGCTTCTAAAGCTGTCTTCAGGTTCAATTTTTGTTCTTGGGAGAGAAGCCTGGAGGGGCACCTTTGTCTTTGTAAATTTGTGTTCTGCTTTTAGTCAATTAGGGGAGGCCAGAGACCTTTGCTTGTAATCTGCTTCTTTTCAATTACCTTCAGCTTAAAATAACCCTCATACCCAGTTGGCACAATGTGAGGTGGCATATTCTGGTCTGCACAGGAAAAAGAAATACATCCTAACTGGTCTTGTATGACTGGCATAAGCTGGATATTGAACCTTGATAAGACATTACAAGAAATTAAAAATTTGGACCAAATTCTCTAAAAAATAGATCTAAACATTCTTAAGAAAATATTAATAACTACATGCAATAAATGCAATACTATACAAAGGATAGATAGTTCAGCATTAGAAGGTAGAGTTTGTAAGAATTCAAAAAAATGCAAGTTTGTTTAACACTGAAAATCATTCAAAGTAAATCAGACATTTACAGAATAAAAGTGAAGAATACATGATCAACTCAATAGAGGCAAAAAAAGTGAATTTGACAAAATCCAGTACTCAAGATTAAAAAAGAAAAAAAATGATGAAAGAAGAAAAGGCCTAAGAAACTAGGTAGAATGAAGGAAGTTTGAGGTTCAATAAAGGGAATTAAAGAAGTACACCCAACAGAAGTAACAATTAGTGAAATATTGAACCCACCCCACTAATGTCTGGAATAAAGTTAAGATGTTTGCACTCAGTGATTCTGTTCAGCATTGAACTTGGTCATTCTATCTAGTGTAACTGGGCAAGAAAAAGAAATTAAAGGCTTAAAGTTTATTTAAGAAGAAATAAAATTTTTCTATGTACAAATGACAGGATTGATCATACAATAAATCCTAAGGAATATATAAAATAACTACTTGGGTCAATAAATGAATTTAGCATACCATGGGAAAAATCAATTTTATTTCTAATTACTAACAGCAAATAAATAAAAAGTAAAATTAATGTTATTCATAATAGCTTCAAAAACAATCTAAAATTAATGAGATGTTCAAAATCTCTATACTGTGTAAATCATCAAAATAAAATAAAGAAGAAATAAATTAACGGAGAGATACTATGTTTTTGGATCAGAATATTCAATATTGTTAAGATATCAATTTTCCCCAATCAACCTATAGATTCAAGATAATCTCAATTACAATCATAGAAGGATTTTGTAACAAAA
Source organism: Hylobates moloch (assembly GCF_009828535.3). Classification (NCBI taxonomy): domain Eukaryota; kingdom Metazoa; phylum Chordata; class Mammalia; order Primates; family Hylobatidae; genus Hylobates; species Hylobates moloch. Next base: position 77,350,514 of record NW_026652286.1, on the reverse strand, counting down.
ATTAACATGTTGATTTAAATATTTGTGTGAAGGTGCAAAAAATTTAGAGTAGATAAAAAAACCTGGAACAAATTAATAAAAGTGGAGCACTTGTATGACTTTGCTTCATAATTAGAGAAGCAATAATAAAGAAAATTTTATATTGGCTTTAAGAGAGTAAAACTGATGAATTAAACAAAACTATGATTCTTAAATACACCAACATATATGTGGATATTTGATTGTTAGCAAAGGCATTCAGTCCACTGAATTATGAAAGAAAATTACTTACAGTAATAGTGCTGGAACATCTGGATAGCCATATGTGAAAAAGAAAAGGAAAGAAAACCTTGACCCTATCACATACCACAAACAAAATTAATTTGAGATAGATCATAGATTTAAATATAAAAGCCAAAACAATAAAGATTCTAAAAGAAAACACAGGAGAATATTTTTGCCACCTTGGGTTAACAAATGTTTATTAGATAAGACACAGAAACCAATAACTAAAAAAAATTGATAAAATTGACTGTCAAAATGAAAAACTTCTCATCTAAAGATATTAATAACAGACAAGTCAAAGACTTGGAGAGAATATTGTTCAGTCATATCTCAAAAAAACTTTAATCTAGAATATAAACTATTCCTACAATTTGGAAAAAATAAGAAAAAGACAAAGACTTGAACAAATACTGCACAAAGAAAGATATAAAAAATGGTCACCAAAAAAGAAGTTCTCAATATTATTAGTTTATAGAGAAATTTAAATTAAAATTACATGGTGCCACTGCACATACACTAGAAAGATTAAAATCAGGATTTCCATGATTACTGGTGATAGTATAAAATAATACAACCACTATGGGAAATGGTAGCTTCTTATGAAGTTAAATATTTATCTGATTATAACCCAATAATTACATGTGTAGATACTTACACAGGGAAATACAAAATTGTTCACAAAAACTTATATAAGGCTAGGTGTAGGGGCTTACACCTGTAATTCCAGCAATTTGGGGCTGAGGTGGGAGGATCACTTGAGTATAGGATTCAAGTCCAGCTTGGGCAATATAGACAGACTCTGTCTCTCAAAAAAAAAAAAAAAAAAAAAATAGCTGGGGATAGTAATGCATGCATGTGGTCCCAGCTACTCTACTTGGGAAGCTGAAGTGGGAGGATTGCTTGAGACTAGGAGGCTGAGGCTGCAATGAGCCATGACTGTGCCACTGCACTCCATCCTGGGCTACAGAGTAAAATCGTTTCTTAAAAAAGAAAAAGAAAACTTATATAAAATTCATGGCAGCTTAATTCACATTAACGAGCAAATACAAATGCCTATAAACAGTAGATAGAATAAACAAAAAATAGTATATTCATCCTATGAAATACAAGGCACGAAATAACTAAGATCAGAGCAGAACTGAAGGAAATAGAGACACAAAAAACCCTTCAAAAAATCAATGAATCCAGGAGCTGGTTTTTTGAAAAGATCAACAAAATTGACACTCCATCAGCAAGACTAATCAAGAAGAAAAGAGAGAAGAATCAAAGAGATGCAATAAAAAATGATAAAGGGGATATCACCACCGATCCCACAGAAATACAAACTACCATCAGAGAATACTATAAACACCTCTATGCATATAAACTAGAAAATCTAGAAGAAATGGATAAATTCCTCGACACATACACTCTCCCAAGACTAAACCAGGAAGAAGTTGAATCTCTGAATAGACCAATAACAGGCTCTGAAATTGAGGCAATAATTAATAACTTATCAACCAAAAAAAGTCCAGGACCAGATGGATTCAGAGCCGAATTCTACCAGAGGTACAAGGAGGAGCTGGTACCATTCCTTCTGAAACTATTCCAATCAATAGAAAAAGAGGGAATCCTCCCTAACTCATTTTATGAAGCCAGCATCATCCTGATACCAAAGCCTGGCAGAGACACAACAAAAAAAAGAGAATTTTAGACCAATATCCCTGATGAACATCGATGCAAAAGTCCTCAATAAAATAATGGCAAACTTAATCCAGCAGCACATCAAAAAGCTTATCCAACATGATCAAGTGGGCTTCATCCCTGGGATGCAAGGCTGGTTCAACATACACAAATCAATAAATGTAATCCAGCATATAAACAGAACCCAAGACAAAAACCACATGATTATCTCAATAGATGCAGAAAAGGCCTTTGACAAAATTCAACAACACTTCATGCTAAAAACTCTCAATAAATTAGGTATTGATGGGACATATCTCAAAATAATAAGAGCTATCTATGACAAACCCACAGCCAATATCATATGGAATGGGCAAAAACTGGAAGCATTCCCTTTGAAAACTGGCACAAGACAGGGATGCCCTCTCTCACCGCTCCTATTCAACATAGTGTTGGAAGTTCTGGCCAGGGCAATCAGGCAGGAGAAGGAAATAAAGAGCATTCAATTAGGAAAAGAGGAAATCAAATTGTCCCTGTTTGCAGATGACATGATTGTATATCTAGAAAACCTCATCGTTTCAGCCCAAAATCTCCTTAAGCTGATAAGCAACTTCAGCAAACTCTCAGGATACAAAATCAATGTGCAAAAATCACAAGCATTCTTATAAACCAATAACAGACAAACAGAGAGCCAAATCATGAATGAACTCTCATTCACAATTGCCTCAAAGAGAATAAAATACCTAGGAATCCAACTTACAAGGGATGTGAAGGACCTCTTCAATGAGAACTACAAACCACTGCTCAGTGAAATAAAAGAGGATACAAACAAATGGAAGAACATTCCATGCTCATGGGTAGGAAGAATTAATATCGTGAAAATGGCCATATTGCCCAAGGTAATTTATAGATTCAATGCCATCCCCATCAAGCTACCAATGACTTTCTTCACAGAATTGGAAAAAACTACTTTAAAGTTCATACGGAACCTAAAAAAAGCCCGTGTCGCCAAGTCAATCCTAAGCCAAAAGAACAAAGCTGGAGGCATCATGCTACCTGATTTCAAACTATACTACAGGGCTACAGTAACCAAAACAACATGGTACTGGTACCACAACAGATAGAGACCAATGGAACAGAACAGAGGCCTCAGAAATAATTCCGCACATCTACAACTATCTGATCTTTGACAAACCTGAGAAAAACAAGAAATGGGGAAAGGATTCCCTATTTAATAAATGGTGCTGGGAAAACTGGCTAGCCATATGTAGAAAGCTGAAACTGGATCCCTTCCTTACACCTTATACAAAAATTAATTCAAGATGGATTAAAGACTTACATGTTAGACCTAAAACCATAAAAACCCTAGAAGAAAACCTAGACAATACCATTCAGGACATAGGCATGGGCAAGGACTTCATGTCTAAAACACCAAAAGCAATGGCAACAAAAGCCAAAATTGACAAATGGGATCTAATTAAACTAAAGAGCTTCTGCACAGAAAAAAAAAAAAAAAAAAAAAAACCTACCATCAGAGTGAACAGGCAACCTACAGAATGGGAGAAAATTTTTGCAATCTACTCATCTGACAAAGGGCTAATATCCAGAATCTACAATGAACTCATACAAATTTATAAGAAAAAAACAAACAACCCCATCAAAAAGTGGGCAAAGGATGTGAACAGACACTTCTCAAAAGAAGACATTTAGGCAGCCAACAGACACATGAAAATATGCTCATCATCACTGGCCATCAGAGAAATGCAAATCAAAACCACAATGAGGTACCATCTCACACCAGCTAGAATAGCGATCATTATAAAGTCAGGAAACAACAGGTGCTGGAGAGGATGTGGAGAAATAGGAACACTTTTACACTGTTGGTGGGACTGTAAACTAGTTCAACCATTGTGGAAATCAGTGTGGCGATTCCTCAGGGATCTAGAACTAGAAATACCACTTGACCCAGCCATCCCATTACTGGGTATATACCCAAAGGACTATAAATCATGCTGCCATAAAGACACATGCACACGTATGTTTATTGCGGCACTATTCACAATAGCAAAGACTTGGAACCAACCCAAATGTCCAACAATCATAGACTGGATTAAGAAAATGTGGCACATATACACCATGGAATACTATGCAGCCACAAAAAATGATGAGTTCATGTCCTTTGTAGGGACATAGATGAAGCTGGAAACCATCATTCTCAGCAAACTATTGCAAGGACAGAAAACCAAACACTGCATGTTCTCACTCATAGGTGGGAATTGAACAATGAGAACACATAGACACAGGAAAGGGAACATCACACACTGGGGCTTGTTGTGGGGTGGGGGGAGTGGGGAGGGATAGCATTAGGAGATATACCTAATGTTAAATGATGAGTTAATGTTTGCAGCACACCAACATGGCACATGTGTACATATATAACAAACCTGCACATTGTGCACATGTACCCTAAAACTTAAAGTATAATAATAATAATAAAAAGAAATACTATTCAGGAATAAAAAGAACAATGTACAATAAAACAGGAAAAAACTCCTAAAACACCAAAAGGTCCTAGTTTTGTAGACGACATTAAAGCGAAAATGCAAGCAATTATAGAAAAAGTGGTTCTCTTCCCAAAGTGGAAGGCAAGTTTATCAGTTATATGAAAAATTGCTTCCGGATGACTGGGAATAGGAGGCTATTCAAGATCTCTGGCAGTGGAGGAAGTCTCCTTAAGAAAACAGTTTAAACAACTTGTTAATTTTTTTCTGTCTTATTTAATTTCTGTAACAGTTGATATCTGGCTGTCCTTTTTATAATGCAGAGTGAGAACTTTCCCTACAGTGTTTGATCAATGTTGTTCAGGTTCCATTGCCAAGAATGTGTTGTCCAAAATGCCTGTTTAGTTTTTAAAAATGGAACTCCACCCTTTGCTTGGTCTTATGTATGTATGGAATGTTATGATAAAATATAGTAGTAACATGGTCAGACATGGAAATGGTGGGGAGACAAAAATATACATGTGAAATAAAACTTAGTATTTTAATAAAGTAAAAAAAAATGATGTACTGATATGTACAATTACATCAGTGAACCTCACAGTCAATATGTTGAATGAAAGAAGTTAGTCATAAAAGAACACATGTTATTTGATCTCATATATGTAATATTCTAATATAGGCAAAACTAATCTATGATGGGAAATCAGAAGATTAATTACTTTTAGGAGGAAATGAGTCACAAAATATATAAGGCATCTTTCTGAGTGATAAAATTATTCTGTATTTTGGCAGGGATGTGGGCTACAGAGGTGCAATTTACCTCTAAACTCTAAAATTCTAACTCAAAAATTTACTGAATTATAAATTGAAGATGTGCATTTCACTGTATGTCAACTTTACCTCATAAAATTAGTTGTATGTATTGATTTTTGTTAGCAAGTTTGTTTTTCACAGTGGTATGGGTTAGAAAAGCTAAACTTAACCCCTGTGGGTAAATGGACAAATGCATTGAGAATAATGGAAGCCAATTTCCTCACTGTTGAGGAGGGAGAAATAGAGAAATAGCGATGGCTACAATGTACACACTCCTATTGAATCAAAATTAGAACTATCACTATATATCATTTTGAAATTACGGATATATAGGAAGGTATAAAAATAACTCTAGATATATACTTATATATATGTGTATAGGTATAAATGTTAGTTCTGTCATATCAGAAGGCTCAGAAGCACACCCACAGTAATGAGCACACTTCGGAATCAGATATTGTTTCATACACACCATTCAACATGAAATAGAACCAAAACTCTTAGAAGAAGTGTCTGATTCCAGGGCTGGGGAAGGAAAAGTTTTAGATGAGCCTGGATCATCTTATACAAGAAAGTAAGTTAGTAAGATAGTGCACAAAGAATCCAGGGTCATGGCAAGAAGACACTGAAACTGTCGTGAAAGGACTTCCACTGAACAAATCTGGGATAATTTGGGCAATAAAATAAGTAATGAGGTAACAAATTATAAACTGTTGAGTAAAATAAAAATCGAGTCCATACTGATATAAAAATTAATTTATAGAGGGGAAGAGAAGCTCTTCCTTAAAGTAGGATGTCAACTAATAAATATAGAAAAAATAGTGGACATAGTGACATATTTAAAATATGTCAATTGATGCTGAAACTTGTACCAGGAAATTAGATGAGAATCAGAAATTTCTATTACGTCAAAGTATCTTCCCACATTTTCGTTAGTGTGGTAACATCATTATAACTAAAATGACCAAAGCTAGTAAGGCCAGTATTGGGATGAACTGACACCATGCTCCTGATATGAGTTTTCCTCATAATCTAATTATGATAAGCAACTCCAAACTAAGGAATATTCTTATAAAAAGAAAATAAAAGACATTCTTTTAAAAGTTCAGAGCAAGGAACAAAAACAAAGCTCAAGAATTTCTCCAGATGTAAAAGCACTAAAGACAATGAAATCCTCAGAGTGATCATGGGTTGGATCCCAGTAACAAATTCCTGTTACTCTTCCTTTTGAATCTTTACTCTATATTTTTATTTTCTATTGATACTTTTTGTTTACAGCTATATTTTAGATGACTTCTACACTTAAAAGAAATAGCCAATAACTTGAATATATTGTTTCTTTAAATGGCCTTTTTTTTTTTTTGGTATCTCCTCTGTTCAGCACTGTAACCTCCTCACTCCCAAATAAGTAGTTTTTGAGCCACTGTGTTTGCTAGGTGCCAGCATGAGTTCCTGTTTTAATTGATTTAATAGCCACCATACATCTTATAGAAAAAAAAAGTCAAGCTATAAACACATTATTGTGATAACCAATAAAATTTGCATATGGAATGTTGTTTAGATTATGTATCTATGTTAAGTTTCCTAATTTTCATAACTGTTCTTTAGTTTTATAAGGGTGTCTCTCTAATCTCAGGAAATAGATGCAAAAGTAATTGCATCTAAATGTAAGTAAGGGCTGTTATGTCTCCAACTTCCTCTTACTCTGAAATTGTTTTAAAATTCTTATATATGCATATTTTGTGTGAAATAAAAGAGAAAAAGAGAAGGAAAACAAATGACGAAATGTCAATCGTTGGTGAATCTAGGCAGGTGTATAGGAATTTCTTGTTTCATTCCTGTAACTTCTCTATAATTTTGAAACATCAAACTAGAAAGAAACAGAGAAAGAAAGAAAAAAGTTAGAAGACTCCCACAAAAGTGGATAGTAAGTTTAAGGCTACAACTGGCTGACAGATGGGGCTGGTTCCTCAGGAGAATGGATTTTTATAGAAGGGCTATTTTTTTTGTAGAGCAGTTACTTCTGTGCGATCCAATCAAAGCAGTTTTAAGGAAGCTTATAATGAGGATCCCAAAGCTACCTGGAATTACATTCCTGATAACTACAAATTGACTTTCACTGCAAATAGAAGAAGCTTTCATTCAAAGGGCTGCTCCAAAGCAACTTTTCACACCCAGCTGACTATCCCACAGACTACTTTCCTAAAATAATTAGATTATTTGCAAGCTTAGCTCTGTTATTTGCCCCCAAATTATCCATATGTCTATATTATATTCAAAACATTCTGAGCCATCAGCTATCCTAAATTTTTTCCTGTTTCAGAAAAAAGCTGTTTATTTTTCCAAATTCAGCTTCCATCTTTCCAAGAACAATTCTTTTCCTGGGCCATCAATCTCATACTGCCAGGCCTTCTCAATACAGATTGCACCATTTCATCACCCACAAATTCCTGTTACTCTTCCTTTCGAATCTTTACTCTACTTTTTATTTTCTTTTGATACTTTTTCTATTTGTTTACAGTTATATTTTAGATGACATCCATACTTTAAAAAAATAGCCAATAAAAAAATTTCGCTTGAATATATGGTTTCTTTAAATGGGCTTTTTTTTTGGTACCTCCTCTTTTCAGCATTGTAACCTCCTCACTCTCAAATAAGTAGTTTACAATCCATTAGGTTTGCTAGGTGCCAGAGTGATTTCCTATTTTAATTGATTTCATAGTCACCATTCATCTTATAGTTTGATGCTGCCAATTAACCTCATTTTACAGAGGAGAAATTTAAAGAAACTTAAAGACATTAATTTGTCCAAAGTCATGTGGTTAATTAGTGGGGGAGGTGGGTTTTGAATCAGGGTGTTTGACTCCAGAACATACTGTCTTACTCAGTATATTATGTTCTGCAACACTGAATTATTTTATCAGCATTCAATCTGATTTCTTTCCTCGGTGCCAACTTGAGAAAAACTCTCTTGAAGTTGACCATGGCTTTTCTCAGTGTCTTTAGGACTTGCCATTGTTAAGAAACAGCGTAGCATTTTAGTTTTAAAGCTAAGCCACAAGAGCAGGAAAAAAAATGAGTTTGAATCATAACTGTACTACTTCCTAGCTGTGTGATTTTATCACTGACCATCCTAAGCCAGGTCTTTTAACTGTATGAAATGGAAGTCAGAGTACAATCTACTTCATATAGTTTCCTTTAAGAATTAAATTAAATGCGGTCATGCATTAGAGAGCATTTATCACAGTGCTTAACACTGTTAAGTTGGCCACACCTACATTTCAATAAATGGTAGCAATGATTCATTAGCAGACTTCTCTTGCTTTCCATACACTATCTTGGCTCATGTACTTCTTCACCATTTCTTTATGACTCCCACGCCCTTTCTACTCATTCAATCTTCAAAATCACCTTTGTCTCTCTACATACATTTTCTTACATTTATTTGTCTAGAAATACTGCTGCAATTATCACATTATTGTAGGTGACTCTGAATCAGTTTCTTGGTCTCTGAATCCTCTCTAATATTCAGAATTAATTAACCGTTTCCACTAATTCAAATGTTCAAATGTTGCTAGTAAAAAACAAAAAACAAACAACAAACAACAACAACAACAACAACAACAAACTTGGCAGCCTCCAAAATGACACACGAATTATCTGATAAATTGTTTTGGTACTCCCCACACCCATCTACCTCTTGGTTCTTTGCCCATCTTCTTACATATCATTTTGAATTGTCCTTTCATCTACACCCCCATTAGAAAGATCAATGAAAATTTGACCAGTGAAGCATGATGCTAACTTTTGCAGTAGACTGGGCATATCAAAATTATAGGCAGTACTCAATCTCAGGCACATATGAGTTAGAAATGTAAGGGGTACAGCATTTCAGGAAGGCCATTCTAAATATGGAGAATGATTAATTTCCTTTGGGCACATACTCCATAATGGACTGCTGGGGCAAATGGTAGTTCTGTTTTAAGTTCTTTGAGAAATCTCCAAACTGGTTTCCATAGTGGCTAGACTAATTTACCTTCCCATCAACAATGTATAAGCGTTTCCTTTTCTTCATAACCTCACCAGCATCTGTTATGATTTGAATTAAAATTTTTTTTAAGTTTTTTTATTTTTTTGAGATGGAGTCTTACTCACTCTGTTGCCCAGACTGGAGTGCAGTGGCGCAATCTCAGCTCACTGCAAGCTCTGCCTCCTGGGTTCAAGTGTTTCTCCTGCCTCAGCCTCTGGAGTAGCTGGGATTACAGGTGTGCACCACCACGCCTGGCTAATGTTGGTATTTTTAGTAGAGACTGGATTTCACTATGTTGGCCAGGCTGGTCTTGAACTCCTGATTTCAAGTGATCCACCTGCCTCGCCCTCCCAAAGTGTTGGGTTTACAGGCATGAGCCACCATGCCCAGCCTGCTTGACTTTTTCATAATAGCCATTTTGTCTGGTGTGAGATGGTATCTCATTGTGGTTTTGATTTGCATTTCTCTGATGATTAGTGATGACTATTTTTTCTTATGTTTGTTGGCCGCTTGTATGTTTTCTTCTGAGAAGTATCTGTTCATGTCCTTTGCCCATTTTTTAAGGGGAGTATTTGATTTTTGCTTGTTGATTTGTTTAAGTTCCTTATAGATTCTGTATATTAAACCTTTGTCAGATGCAGTTTGCTAGTATTTTCTTCCATTCTGTGGGTTGTCTGTATACTCTGTTGACAGTTTCTTGTGCTGTGCAGAAGCCATTCATCGTAAAGACACATGCACTTGTATGTTCATCACTGTGTGACTCACAATAGCAAAGACATGGAATCAACTTAGGTGGCCATCAATGGTGGATTGGATAAAGAAAATGTGATACATACACACCATGGAATACTATGCAGCCATAAAAAAGAAGAAAATCTTTTGTAGACGTGTTTCTTTGCAGCAGCATAGATGTAGCTGGAAAGCCTTTGCTTTCCAAGTAATTTATGCATTTTATCAAAATTGTCAAATTTTCTGGAATGCAATTCTTTACAACTTTCACTTAGTATAATTTTTTAAATTTTAATGTTTGTGGGTACATAGTAAGTACATACATTTATGGAGTAGACATGATGTTTAGATAAAGGCATGCAATGTGAAATAAGCACATTATGGAGAACAGGGTATCCGCCACCTCAAGCATTTATCCTTTGAGTTACAAACAATTCAATTACACTCTTGCTTAGCATAATTTTAATGTCAGTAGTGACATTTTATTTTCATTACTGATTAATGTTTGTTTTGCCTTCTCTTTTTTCAGTTTGGTTGCAAATGTATAAGGGTCATTGCTCCTATCATAACCTACTTTTTTTTTATTGATTTGCTCTATTGTTTTTTATTTTCTATTTCATTGATTCTTGCATTTAACTGTATTTTTTTTTCTTAACACTTGCTTGGCATTTAGGTTTCACTTCTTTTCTACTTTCTCACGGTGGAAGATTAGATCACTGAGATCTTTCTTGTTTTCTGATACAGAATTTAATGGTATATTTCCTTCTTGGCACTGTTTTGAGTATGTGCTGTAATTTTTTATATATTTCATTTTCAATATAATTGAATCTAAAATATTTTCTATTTTCCCTTTGATTTTCTCTATGACTCACAGGCTATGTAAAATATTGTTTAATTTTCAAATATTTGAGAGTTATCAATGTATGTTTTCATTAATTCCTATCTTAATTCCATTTTGCTCACAAAAGTACTTTATATGATTTTGATTTCTTATACTTTGTGAAAATTTATTTTATGGACAAGGATATGGCCCGTCTAAATGAATATTCCATGTGTGCTTAGAAAGAATATATTTTCTGCTGTTTGGGGTGAACTATTCTATAAATGTCAATTAGGTCAAGGCATTTCATAGTATTGTTCGGTCTTCTGTATTCTCAGTGATTTTTCTCTTTGTTTTATTAACTGTTGAGAAATTAATGCTGAAATATACAACAGTAATTGAGGGCTTGTAGATTTTTTCTGTCAGTTCTAATAGTTTTGCTGCATGCACTTTGATGTGTGATTGTTACATGCACAGATATTTAGGGTTGTTATATAATTCTTAGTAAATTAATTTCTTCATTATTATGTACAATAACTTTTCAGCTTGGTAGAATTCCTTCTTCCAAAGTCTACTTGGTTCAATATTAATATTTTGCAAGGTATATCTTTCCTCATTATTTTACCTTTCACCTGTCTTTATATTCAAAATATTTAAAGCATATTTCTTATCACTAGCATACAATTGTTTCTGTTTTATTTAAAAAATTATCTTTTGATGATACTGAATACCATTTACATTTAATATAATTGATGTAATTTTTATTAAAATGTACTATACTCCTAGTTGCTTGATATTTGTTCCTTCCGCCCTTTGCTTTTTTCTTCAATTTTTTTATGATTTGTGATTAATATCAATTTATTACTGATTCCATTTTACGTCCACTCTTAGCTTATTTGTTATATCACATTTTATTTCATTTCATTTCATTTCATTTTTAGAGACGGAGTCTCGCTCTGTCGTCCAGGCTGGAGTGCAGTGAAGTGATTTCAGCTCACTGCAAGCTCCGCCTCCAGGGTTCATGCCATTCTCCTGCCTCAGCCTCCTGAGTAGCTGGGACTACAGGCGCCCGCCAACACGCCCGGCTAATTTTTTTGTATTTTTAGTAGAGACGGGGTTTCACCGTGTTAGCCAGGATGGTCTCGATCTCCTGACCTCGTGATCCGCCCACCTCAGCCTCCCAAAGTGCTGGGATTACAGGCGTGAGCCACCGCGCCCAGCCTTTTTTTTTAATTTTAGTGATTGCTCTGTGGTATCCAATAAACACATGTAACTTACCACAAGTTCATTCTGTCTGAAGAAATACCTTGAATATTTCTTATGGTGCAATACATTTTCTCAGCTCTTGTTTGTCTGAACAAATTTTAATTTCCACTTTAATGTTTCAAAAATATCTTCACTGGTATAGAATTCTAGGTTAACAGGTTTTGCTTATTTTTTTGTTTTGTGTGTTTGCTTTTTCCTTTCAACAGTTTAAAGATGTCACTCCATTGTCTTCTGTCTTGCATACTTTCTGACAAATACTCTGTTATAATTTTGATTTGGTAGTGTCTATTGTCTGGCTGCCTTCTCAGCATTGTTTTATAGATCCATACACTGTGGCCAATTTTAATATGCTTTTCTCTTTGTATTTCAACTTGTTTAATTAAAAAAATATTTCTTCAAGCTTGCTAATTTCTTCTTTAATTCTGTTGAATCTACTCATGAGCCTAAGGGTTTCTGCATCTGTGATTTTTTTTTAATTATTATATTACAATTTTACCTAGTCAAATTGTTTCTATTATCATACGGAACTTCTCAATCTATACATATATGCTGTCCATCTTTTTTTTTTCTCCTATTTTTGCTTAATTTATTTAAGACCACCTCCTTACAACTTCCAGAGAGACAATACAAAACAAGAAACAGACTTGGTTTCAAATACATAACCAGGTGCTGGAGTTTAAAGTATTACTGATAACATTGTTACAGAAGAATGGCAGCTTACTCCAGGGCACTTCAGTATTCCTGAGGAATAAACATGATTTATCTTGTCCTCCCGCTGGGATGTTCTCAGGTGAAGTCACTGTTCCTGCTCTTTGACATATTTTCCGTGTAGAAGATATAGAGCCTGGAAATCATGCTGACAGTTGGAATAAGCCTTTCCTAATCCCATGCCAGAACCGAAGGCTAATGGCCACATTCTTCTTTTAAAGAAGGTAAGTGAGAAAACAATTCCTAATCCAAAACCAGTACCTATCTTCACGAACGCATCCGCCAGGCAGCTGGGTCCCACTTCCTGCCGAGCTCCGACTCCCACATGTTCCCCACCCACGCCTCCAGCTTTCCTCTCGGCCGGACCCTGCGCTCCGACCCCTCTCTGTCCATCTTTTAACTAAATCCTTTAAAAATATTAACTATAGGGAGTATAAAACTCCTAATTAAATGTAGCCACTATAATATACTCCCTGAGTTTTTTTAATTCTTTCTCTATAAAAAAATGGTTATTTTATCTTCTTTTATTTGAATTTTATAATTTTTGAAATCAAATACCTTATATAATGTGCAGAAGCATATAGACTGAAGCAAACAGTATTAACACCTGCAAATACTATTCTATATGCAGTTTGTAGGAGTGTTAAGTCAATCTTGTCAGGATTTGAGCTGAGTTTGGGTTTGTGATTGCTATGGTTACCTTCAGTGCAATGTAGGCTTCAAATTTCACTAAAGATTTTCTTGTACTGGGAGCTGGGGAGCTAACAGGTTTGGTTTTTGCTGTGGTCCACCTTCAGCTTTTAGCTAGCCCTGAACATCTGTGCCACATAGGATTCTCTCTTGAAGCTCTGTCCCTCCAAGAGCAATATATTCCATTTACTACGTAATAAAAGCTTGGAAGGTTAGTGGTGAGAGGCTGAAGAGGTCTGTGTGTTATTGTCCAATCACAATCTTAAATGAGCTACATGTGTCTGGGTCTTAGAATTAGGGAATTTTTGGAATTCTTGCTGCTTTTCCAAAAGGCAGGCAAATCTTGTTTTGTATCTATGGTGGAGCTTTTCTGAAAGAGTTTTCTGTTTCTCCCCAGTAGGAGAGCTCAAATTGTCTTTCTGAGGTGAGGGGGGTTCTTTATCCTACCTTTTCCTCAGCAGCAATAGCTATTTTTCCCTTGTATATGACATTGTTTTATGCCCCTCACTTAGTTCCATATGAGACAATACAATGTGCAAGGGGTGGGTTTCCTGCTTTTCCTGAAATACAGACTGGTCCCTCCTGTATGTATCAGGGTTCAAACAGATAAATAGAACCACGAATACATAAATCCAGATTCATTACAGGAATGTGACCTTTATCCACTGTGGGAGATTTTGTCTTTGCAATGCTGGAGCTGGAAATCTATTGGCCAAGCAGTTGGGAAGGGAAGACGGATGAAAAGTAGAGAGATCAAGAACATGTTGGAATCCCAACCACAGTCCAGAGTCTCAATAGGATAAACTAAAACCCTGTCCATTTTTGTTGCTTTTGAATATGATGATTTGAGTGTCCTACAGAAGCTGGGCCATTCTTCCCAAAGCTAAGTACACACCTGGCCCAGGGTCAGAGAAGCTGAAGGATCCAGGGAAAAATAAGGAAACTTCCTACTGCAAAGGTAAATTAGCCTAATAATAATGTGGGTGAGCTGCAAAACGACTGCTGACTTTCTTCCTCTCTCTTAATCTCCCAATAATACCTCCTGCCACCCTCTTTAACTGGAAACAGTAACAGTAATTCAAGGAAATGTAATTTACTCTGGCCAAGGTGATACAATATAAAGCCTCCACATCCTCCTCTACTTCTGCACCTCTCTGATCTCCCACCTTACCTTCAGTCTTATTATATGTACTCAGTGTCATTTCTTAGGGTCATAAAAAAGAGTCTGGCAGTAAGTATAAACGACACTTGTGTCAAGAGATCCCAGGAATTCTATACTGCCATGCTAGTTCACACTGGCTTTGTGATTCTGTAGCTCATATAGGTTTCTCTCTTTATGAGGTTGAGAGTGGTACTGTTTCAAAATGTCTATACACTAGGCCAAAGCAGAACATCCAGTCTCCAGATACTGTCTCACTAGTTCCCAAATTCAACTGTTTTGGATATGGTCAAATTATTTAAAATATATTTTCTTTTCCTTTTTATATCTCCCATGTAGGGCCTCCCTGGAGTATCTTTTCTATTGGATACAAATTTGGGTTTGAAACATTTATTAAGTGGTGTAAGATTTAAACCTGCCTATTTTTAAATAAAGAATCTTGTCATATATAAGAGGGTGCAGTAAAAACCTGAATTAACGACAGTTCGACAATTCCTATAAGGAAAAACACGGATGGTAGTTTAAGGTGAATACAAATTCAACTGATGTGACTGTGAAAATAAATCAATGTTTGTTCCAGTCACCTTAACAGAAGAATATTGTCAGGAATAGATATTGACAATGGGGAATGAGTTAAAGAACAGGTAAACAGGAGGTCTAAAAACAATGCCTTAGGAAACATAACTATGGTAATTAAGAATATTATACTTGGAGAAAAAGAGGCTTGGGAGAATCTCAAATATATGAAGCTTGTTATAAGGAAGACAATCTGTTCCGTCTAACCCCAATGGGACAGAAAAATGACTAAAGAATAGTATTTACAATGAGGTGAATGTTGATTCAGTATCAGAACTAAAAATATCAATTAAAATAGGCTAACTTGTGAAATAGTGCAATACCACTGGAAATGTTCCAGCACAATTTGAATGCCTCCAGCTTCAGTTACTCAGCCTGGAGTAGGATAGCAGCTTAATAGATATTTATGTGAGAATCACCTGGAAAATGTTTTAGAAATACACAAACCTGAATCCCTAATAAGAGATACTGATTTAAATAAGTCTAGGGAGGCTACCAAAAACTGTATCTTAAAATTTATGAAGAGATTCTGACAGTCTTTCCATGAGAATCTCTGGAATATGGAGCTAGGAGCAATAGGTAAGAAATGTGTTCGTGGTCCTAAAATCTGCCTTCACAATAGGATAAATGAGAAAGTTAATCAAATATACCGTCAGGGCTTTATATCCCAGAGATTCTGATTTAATAGAGGTAGAATTGGGCTTGGGCATCAATCTACTATTATTATTATTTTTGAGACGTAATTTTGCTCTTGTTGCCCAGGCTGGGGTGCAATAGCATGATCTCAGATCGCTGCAACCTCCACCTCCTGGATTCAAGTGATTCTCCTGCCCCAGCCTCCTGAGTAGCTGGGATTACAGGCACCTGCCACCATGCTCAGCTAAATTTTTTGTATTTTTAGTAGAGGCGGGGTTTCACCATGTTGGCCAGGCTGGTCTCAAACTTCTGACCTCAGGTAATCCACCCGTCTCAGCCTCCCAAAGTGCTAGGATTACAGGCATGTGCCACCGTACCTGGTGGGCATCAGTATTTTTTAAAATCTTTCTAGATGAATCTAAAATACTGCCAAGGTCAAGAATCAGCAGACCAAATGATCTCCAGGATCGAATAAAACTCTACTTCAAGGATCTTTTAAGTAGACTGAATTTTTGTTTTTAAAATCCAGAGATATATATAACTGCATTCTGTTCAACACATTCTTCTTCTGAGGTTGGTAAGCATAAAGGTAAATCAATAAAACCATCTTGCTTTGACCCATTTTCTGCAATTGTCCTTTTCCAAAATTGCTCTTCCATTTACTTAGCTGAGTAACAATTACTGCCCCAATTCGTCCAATTCTGTAACTCTTAATGGCTGCTCTAATCCTGACTTTCCTTTATCCCTGTGATCTTCAGCCATGTGCTTTCTTGTTTTATATATTCTTTTGAAGCATACTGTTTATCTGGTCGAATGTACCAACAGTAACAGCATTCTTTGTGGCTGAGTCATTAACCACTAAGCATTTCCAAACTTTTATTTATGTGTCAGTCATAAACCCTTTTATCTTGAGCAAACAGAGATACTTCTAGAAGATACACTTCATGATAAGACATATTTCTCATCTATAATAAAGACCCACAAGTGGATTTCTAATTTTTACCCAAATTCCGAACATTTCAACTGTCACTTACAAGTCGCTAATGATCTACCATCCCACTTACTCTCTGTAGTTACCTCCTGCTACTTTTCCCATCATTTACTCTACTCCAGGTCCATGGGCATTCTTGCAGTTCCTCTTGCTTACCCAGAACACTCTTCCTCTCTAAAGTCTTTACTCATGTGGTTCTTTCTGCCTGATTCATATTTATTGAAGAAGTATATAATACTCTTTAATACTTTTCTCTCTAACTGTATGTGACCCAGTTAGTGATGCCTTCCCTGAGCAATCTACGTACAACATAATTCTCTTCTCTCTATCCCTCTTACTCTCTGTAGTTCCCTTCATAGCACTCATGACTTATACTGTAACTTTAATTAATTAATTAATTTATCTCTATCATCCTCTAACTCGTAGATAAGCTCCAATGAAGGCCGGGATTCAGTAGGTTTTGATTACTGGTTAATCCCCAATGCTCATATCAGTGCCTTACACACGGTAAATGCTCAGTAAATATTTTTGGGATGAATGAATAAGTGAGAGAATGAATAATGAAAAAATTTCAGTCTGGGAGTTTATGATTTGCCAGTCCATCTAGGACTAGTATTTGAGCTGGGTCTGGAGTGTTCAGGACTCCTCCTTTCCTCTGTATCAATGTCATTGGTTGCTGAGAGAAGAGTCAGTATGAGGAGCAGTAAAGGGATTTGAAAGTTAGAGTAGAGCTTTAGATTTCCAATATTTTAGTAATGGTTGTGAAGCTGTATACTAGTTAATTTAACTCATAATGGAATACACAAGAGAGTCATAGTGGAAAAATATGGAGGCACGCAAAACTACAAGTAATAGGAGACGTAATTCTCACAACACGCACCACAAAAGTGCATGCTGTGTGGTGCTAGACTTTCAAGGTAGAATATTATCTTGGTTTTCACAAAGTATTTCCCTAAAGCAATAAACATGGTAATTCAATTATCTGTTCCGTTTAATTACTGGGTAATATGCTTAATTGATATACTATAATTCCAGTCCTGTTAAATGTAACAAATCTCTGGTGTAAAATAATTTTAACAATCAACATAAAAACAGTGAGCACATTAGTGTAATTTTATATTCTGCATAGACCTTTCAGTTTAACTAAACCTATAATTAAAACTTATATTACAAATATGAATGGTTTGTATACATAAGTGGTTTGCATTAAAACAGCTACCCTTACAAATACATTGTAAAGATACATTTATCAGGTAAATGAACTTGACTTCAAGTTTCTCTGGAGAACACAATTCAAATAAAAATGTTTGAGCCAGTGTGTCTCTATTTGTTTATGGATTTTTTAACATTGCTACTGTACATGTAACATATTTACCAATGCTAGTTAACCCTTGTTAGTTTCTAGCATCTCTCCTAATTCTTTCCATACCCCTTTGTTAAAAACATTGGCCTTAGTCAAATGCTTTGCCATTCTCTATATGATAAAGTCATATATAAATATATAGTCAAATATTCCTGAGTATATCTAAGACAAGCATACTTGAAATGCAATACAGTGGTGTAGATAAAAAAGTAGAACTATGTTGGACCTTACTTTGTGAACTAAATTTAAAATCATTTTTGTATTAAGTAAGTCAAGCACATTAATATTTATTAATATGAGTTATATGCTTGGTCTCAATTCTGTCATATTTTAAAATCACCATTATTATATTTAAAAAAAGAAAAGAAAGAGGAAGAAGAGGAGGACATTGAAAATGTGAATTCCCATTATACATTGGAGCAAAGGTGAGAAGATGATAAATTATAATAAAATATCCAGTGCAAAGAGACACAGATATATACATATCATATTGATAAAGGGGCAGAAATGAGTCAGTTGGAGGATATGGAAACTAGAAAACCTGTTTTAAGTCCTATTGCAACTTTAATTTTTCTAAGCCTCAGTCTCTTCATCTGTAAAATGGTATTAATAATATTTGTCCTACATGCATCACTAGGTTATTTTTAGAGTTCAGTAGGAATTGAATAATGAAAGACTTTATGGCTATAAATCATGAGAAGTCTACTGAATTAGCTGTTTGATTTTCTCTCCCTCAGAATTCATCTCAACTTAACCAGTCCTTCAATAGGCACACGGAATCAAATTTTACAAAACATGGACTGTGTCATGGCAACATATATGGCTTGAATCATGATCTTGTCTTCCCTCAAGATGCATGACTGCTCCCTGCATTCACATTTCAAACTTCAGCCAGTCTCAAGCCATCGATGTCTCTCCAGTATACCTCAGATATTTTTCTTCAAATCATTTTCTAAGCCTATTTTCAGAGTCTTCAAGAAGATACCTAATGCCCTACAAATTGCATGCATTAGTTTATTTTAAGTTAATACAGCTTATTTTTGAGAAAAGTTATGGGTCTACAGAAAAATGGAAGAGAAAGCACAAAGTGTTTATAACCTCCCACCCCACAACATACACAGTTTCCCCTATTATTAATATATTGCATTAATGTAGTGCATTCATTATAAGTGATTAAGCAATATTGATACATTTTATTAAATAAGTTCTATAGTTTGCATTAGAAGTCACTAGTGATGTACATTCTATGGGTTTGGACAAATGTATAATGACATGTATCCACCCTTATAATACCACAGAGAATAATTTCACTCTCCCCCTAATCCTCTGTGTTCAACCTATTTATTTCTGCCTTCTTCTCTCCCCATACCCCCACACACTCGGCAATCACTTATTTTATTTTATTTTTTACTGTCTCCATACAGTTTTCTCTGTCCCAGAATATCACATAGTTACAATCATATAGTATGTAGAGCTTTCACATTGCCTTCTTTCACTTAGTAATAGACACTTAAGTTTTATCTATGTCCTTTTATGGCTTGATAACTTCTTTCTCTTTAGTGCTAAATAATAGTCCATTGCCTGTATATATAACAGATTATTTATTCATTCACTTATTGAAAGACATCTTGGTTGCTTCCATTTTTTGGCAATTATAAATACAGCTGCTATAAATTTTCATGTGCAGGTCATTGTGTGGGCATAAATTTTAAGTCATTTGGGTAAATATCACAGAGTGAATTGCTGGATCATGTGGTAAAACTCTGTTTAGCTTTGTAAGAAAATTCCAAACTGTCTTCCAAAGCAGCTGTACTATTTTGCAATCACCAGCAATGAGTGGAAGTTCCTTTTGCTCTACATTCTTGTCAGTATTTGGTGTTGTCAGTGTTCTGAATTTAAGTCATTCTAATAGGTGTGTAGAGGTGTCTCATTGTTTGAATTTTCAGTTTCCTAATGGCATATAATGTGGAACATCTATTTATCTTTGTTTTGCTTGCCATCTGCTTATCTTCTTTGATGATATGTCTCTTCAGATCTTTTGCCCATTTATTTATTGGGTCGTTTGCTTACTATTGTTGAATTTTAAGACTTCTTTGTACATTTTGGATAATAGTCCTTTTTCAGGTATATGTTTTGCAAATATTTTCTCTCATCCTGTGGCTTCTTTTTTTAAATCTCTTAATTCATTGACTTTTCACTCAGGAAAAGCACTAGCCTTTAAGTGAAATATCAAAAGTGAAAAACATATTGAATGTGTCAGGCATTGTGCAAAAAACATAATGGTGAATGAGACAATCTTTTTATTCAAGAAGCTCAGTAAACAAAGAAAGAGAAAAAAAAAGATGATTAGTCTATAATGCGTGTTACAACGAGGATGATAAAGAGGGTATATTCAAGGTGCACATAACAGCCCATGGAGAATCAGGCAAGGCTTCCTGGAGGAGGTGCCTTCAGATCTGAAATTTAAAATATGTTCAATAATGGGTAAGGAGTAGACTTTGCAGAAAATGCATGTGTTATGAGGCAAGACATTAAAAAGAGAAACAACATGGTTTGGAAAGGGTGCCACTAGCCATTTGGTATTTGAGTCAGGGAATGATGAGCAATGAGATTGGAGGGCTGAGATGGAAATAGATTGTGGGGACCATCATATTCCCAGTTAGAGAGATTGATCTTTATCCAAGAGGTGTCTGGGAGTATTTAGAGAAAATGAAACACTAAGTAAAATTGTGAGTTCTCCTATCAAAAAAGAAAGGCAGAGAGAATAAAGCATAGATCATCCCTTCCTCTGTTTATGTTGCTATGCAAGAAAGCCTAAATCTGGGTAATTTATAATGAAAATAGGTTTATTTGGCTCATGATTCTGCTGACTATACAGGAACCACGGCACCAGCACCTGCATCTGATGAGGGTATCGGACTGCTTCTGTTCATGGCACAAGGTGAAGGACAGCCAGTGCGTAAAGATCACATGGCAAGAGAGAGGAAAAGTGGGGATCCACCCCCACGACCCAAACACCTTTCACCAGGACCCATCTCCAACTTTGGGGAAGAAATTTTAATGTGATATTTGGTGGAGACAAATGTCCAAACCATACCAGATAACTCATAACATCTGCCACTATGCTTCTGTTAAGGAAAAACGTAAGATTTAAAAAAATAGTTTGTGTCTTAAGGAATACGTATAAGTTCACCAGCAAAGCATGGATGCCTAATCTGGTAACAATAATAGAAAGAAAGGAAAAGTAAGCATTCATATGCAACTGAAAACTTCAGGAAAAGGCAACAAGTTTAGTTCGGTAAAAGGATGGGTTTTCCTCTCTAGCTTTCTGAAAAAAGCTTACTGGTTAATTAGTACAAACATGTATTCATTTTAATATCCAGCTCTGTCCATGATTTGAATATACAATGACCATAGTAGCAATTCTTCTTTCCTTATCATTTTATATTATTTTACAAAGCTCAAAGTTAACATCAGAGGATATTTCTTCAGGACTCCACAATGGTTAAAATGGAAGAGATAAATTTGCATTTAAAAATTTCAAGACGTTTCTGCCAAAGCTCACCTTCACTGAGTAGCTCATTTACCTCAAGACTGTTTATTTAAAGGCAATTGTGCTTGAGAGCATCAGAAATTGTAATGTGGTCTCATTAAAAACCTCAGCACAGCTAAACTCCCACTGAGGATGGAGGAAACTGGAAGAGGCATTGCTTTTATTCTGACCACAAGAAAACAAAAAATATCACAAGTTTTCTTGAACCCATCAGAAAACTGGTGTTACATGGCAATCAAATAGCCTAAAATCTGATGAAAGATAGAAGTTCCCTGGATGAGTCAGGACATGAGCCCAGGATTACTTGGCAGAACACTAGAGGAAGACATGCCAGTTGGGCGACAAACCAGTAAGGATTCAGCTCCATGTTCCCCAGATTCCTAAAGGGCAAGAAGAGGCTCATTAAGAGCATGATGTCACATCATCATGTGGCTCTCTGGGAGCCACAGACACAGGAGTACTTTATTCACATTCACAAGCTCTTCTTCATGAACCTCCACTGGATGCTCACCAAAACGACTGGGACCAGGCAAAGAGGCTCTGGTGGTACATGCCTAGTAAGGCAGTTTCTTATAAAGTTAAACATATACCTGAACTATAATTGAGCAATCCAACTTCTCTAAGTATTTACCCAAGAGAAAGAAACACTTTTATTCACACACTATCTTATATGCAAATGTTTATAGTGGTGTTAGTCATAACTAGCCAAAACCAGAAACACTCTAAATATCCTAAATAGTGAATGGATAAACAAACTGATGCATCCGTACAATGGGATACTAGTCAGCAATGAAAAGAACTAAACTTCTGTTGTACTCTGCAGCATGGATGAATCTCACATTCATTATACTAAGTACAAGAAGGTAGAATGGAAAGGTTTCATACTAAAATAACTTCATCTATATTACATACTGGAAAAGACAAAAGTATAGGAATGGAAAAATGAATAAGTGCCTTCCATATACTGGGGTGGGGTTACGATTTGGTTGCAAGGGAGCATGAATGAATTTTTGGGGTGATGAAATTAAACTATTTTATATTTTGATTGTGTTCGTGGCTACACAAATGCATGCTTTTGCCAAAATCAAGAACTGTGCCCCCAGGTGAGTGAATGTTACTGTATGCAAGTTATGGAAAAATAGAGATAAAATAATAAAGGCTCACCTTCTTTGAAAATAAATTGCAACTGTACCTCGTTTGATGAGTGAAAAGAGAAGCATGCAAAGTAATTTTAGTTTTAGAGCTCAACCAAACTCCAGATTTACAGTTCTCATCATCATTCTTCTCTTTTCTTTAAAATTGAGCCATAAGTGGCTAAACAGTCTATTTGGAAAGCCCAATTCAAAATAGCAAGTTGAATTGATTGGGAATGCAATTTGGGCCTATATGTTTACATTTGCAGCAATACTCTAGAAATACTATGAAAAAATACAAAATACTGTGAACAAAATATTACATATTACGTTTAGTAAAGGGAATCAGAATTCTGTATTATTTTAATCAGCCTTTTATTTTTAGGACAAATAAAGACCTGCAATAAGTGCTGCTCCCATGTAAAAAATGTTGTTGTAGTAAGATCATGTAAGATTCAAGCCAGACAGGTTATATTTTGTGTGTGTGCACGTGTGTGTTTGTGATTAGTTTACATTTTCATGAACTGTTAACTGACAATATCTCTACTACAGGTTAAATTTGCCAGGAAATGCAAAACTAGGCAGTGCCCTTAGTCACCTCAAAAATAGACACACATGCCATCTACAATTTTCTCTTCATTATTATTTGCATGGAGGCAATGCAACTGGGCCTGTTGTTTTGAGTGACAAAAAATAAAGATTTAAATTATGCGGTTTTTGTTCAAACACGGCAGAAAATAATAAATATCTTTGTTCCTAGTCTGGCACAAGGAAACACTATTGACCACCTGAAATCACAGATGTCATATGGGGCCCAATTGCTTTCTCCACAGTACATGGACTACTTGGCAGACTCTTTGAGAAGCAGTTGGTGAAACTAGTAGCTCTTCAACTGCCTTGAGGGCCGTCATATGCCTTGGTGGTTGTTGAATTAATGATTCTCTCAGCTCTCCTGACCCCAAATTCTTCCCTGAGTTTATCAAGCTAAATAAATAAATGAATTAACATAAAATAAATGTAAAATCATTTTACAATTTCAGTGGTCTCATGAACTTAAATGGCAATGATTTCCAGATTCAATAGTTCATTACTGAATAAAATAAAGTCAGGTAACTGAAAGTGAACAGTTAACTTGCTAATTAATTAAATCTGGAAAATATCTTGGTTGCTCATTTATCGAGCATGCATTAAATGCCAGATATTTTAGTAGGCACTGAGTATACATCAATGAACAAGGTACAGACTTTGCATTCAAGAACTCGAAGTCTGATATGCAAGACAGACATGTATCAAGACTGGCATATTGCCATCCAGTGGTTTTACAGGTGCGTGAACAAGAAATTATGAAATACAAGAAAGAAACAATTTAATCTGCTTCAAGGCATTGCCTAAAGTTTAGTTTCACAGAGGTTGAATACAATTGATCTAAGTTTTAAAGAATACAGATAAATTTGCTACATGGAGAAAAATAAAAAAAGACATTTCAAGATAAAGAAATATAGTAGCACGTATAAAAATAAGCATATGGGAAAGGACACTGTGTTCAAGGAAAATGGTGTGTATTAGGAATGGCAAAGAAGAATGAATTGTAGAAGGTCACAGGGTATAAGAACAAAGAGTTAGACATGGATTAAACTGAGACACGTTATGTATGCTTATTCTAGCCGGGCGCGGTGGCTCACGCTTGTAATCCCAGCACTTTGGGAGGCCGAGGCGGGCGGATCACGAGGTCAGGAGATCGAGACCACGGTGAAACCCCGTCTCTACTAAAAATACAAAAAATTAGCCGGGCGTGGTGGCAGGCGCCTGTAGTCCCAGCTACTCGGAGAGGCTGAGGCAGGAGAATGGCGTGAACCCGGGAGGCGGAGATTGCAGTGAGCCGAGATTGCGCCACTGCACTCCAGCCTGGGCGACAGAGCGAGACTCCGTCTCAAAAAAAAAAAAAAAAACCACAACTCAATTCTGAAATCTAAATGAACCTTTATCTCAGGTCTAGCCAGGTGGGTGATTTTTCCTTTCACTCCACTATTTGTTTCCTATAGGATGCAATATATACAGTATATTTGTCATTTCCCATTGATTTGAAATCCCTAAGGTAGTCTTCAGCTCAGAGATTTCTTTTTCTTTTCTTTGGCTGTTTCTATCTCCATTCTCTCTCCTGAACCCCCATTAGGCACTGCTAGAAACGCTGAATCAATTATCTGTACATATTAGCTCTTTTTTTTTACATCATATATCTTTGTCATTTGCATTTTATTTTGAAATAATTGCTTAGGCCAGTTTCCTATTGCCTCATTTTATATTTTTTCTGTGACCATTCTGTTAAGCATATCTATTGAGGTGAGACGTCTCCCTTTTTTTTAAAATGAGTAGTAGGTTAGATTATGTTATTCTGTGGTAATAAATTAACCCTAGAATGCAAAATTTATTGTTGACTCAATAATTTGATACCAGTCAGGGAAACTTCCTCTACTTTTTGGGCTATGAAATGAGAAGATGTAGCCCTCAAGTTCAAAATGGAGCAGAGAAGAGGCTGAATGAAAGCATCAGCTATTATCAAAGGCCAGATGTACATCACTTTCACTCACATCCCATTGTCTATAACTCAGACACTCAACCTAACTGCCAGGAAATTTAGAGAATGAGTTCAGAAAAAGGAAAAAGAAAACAATATTTGATTTAAAAAAAAACACATAGTTTTGTCTCTGCCAAAATTTTAATCTCCAAGATGTCTATATGTGATGTCATTGGGAATATTCCTTAGATATTACTTACATTTATTTAATGTTCTGTTTTCTTGTGTTGAATATTATAGTATCTGCTATAGCAATTGGTCCCAAGACCGTAATTGATATTCACAGTCTCCCTTTTCTAGTGCCTATTATAGATCACCCTCATCCTCAGCCAACAATTGTGCCGATCTGAGGGCCAGGTTTTCACCTTTGGTGGGATAACACAGATCCTCACACCCTGCTCATCATGACCTTTCCAATCATGCTTGCCACAATTGTTTATCTATATTTATCATCATGCATGACAGAATGAAGAGGAATCTCAGTAAATCCCTCAGTTTCAGACACATTCCTCCCTACTCCAATAATACAGGAGCAATCCTATGGCCTCCATATAATGAGTTAATTACTTCTGCTAGACTATAAATGTTTCTCTTTGCCTGCCTAAGAGTAGCATAAGAGTGCACAGAATGGTCTATGGTAGACCTGTAGGCTTAATGGAGCCACTTTGTGTCCGCTGGTAGAGTCACCCTTTCCCTAAAACTAGGAGTCTATTCATGCAGAGCCAGATCGTCAGAAGAAAGAAAGTAAGTATTACCAAAGTGGGTCAATGGCCATGAAAGTTGGTGAAACTGGTATACTCCTACCTTCTTCTCTGAGAGACAGCTATTCTACCCATTAAGGATTCAGCACCATTTAATAGCTGTTGGCCTAAAACATATGCTTTATCTCATAGAAAATCACTTGAGTTCTACAAGGATTTATCCCCCAAAGCTTAATTCAGATGTATCTTTTTTTTTTTTTTTATTTGAGATGAGTCTTGCTCTCTTGCCCAGGCTGGAGTGTAGTAGCTCAATCTTGGCTCACTGCAGTCTCCGCCTCCCAGGTTCAAGCAATTCTCCTGCCTCAGTCTCCCGAGTAGCTGGTATAACAGGTGCACACCACCATGTCTGGCTAATTTTTGTATTTTTTTTTTTTTTTAGTAGAGACAGAGTTTCACCATGTTAGCCAGGCTGGTCTCAAACTCCTGATCTTGTGATCCACCCGCCTCAGCCTCCCAAAGTGCTGGGATTACAGGTGTGAGCCACTGTGCCCAGCCAATTCAGATGTATCTTTTGTAAGATTGTTCTAATGTACTAACAGAAAACAGTTTCTAGACAATGCAGTTTAACATAGATTCAGTGGTCTCATGGCCCTATATTATTATACTTTCCTCAAATAGGCCCATTAGCCCAAGGCCATATTATAAAAATCCCATGATCAGTGTGTGAACCTGGGGTAGTGAAGCTGGGTAATACAGATAAGACAAATGCATACCAAGAAGGCACACCAATCTCAGTAAAAACAAAGCACTTCCTACTTTTAAGTGAAGACATCTGACAGAATCAGCTTGCCACTGATAGCTGGTTACTGTCCTCGAGGAACTATGCCATACTGAGGGCCCAGTGTCGGTCTCCAATGCTGACAGGACACGTATTAATCATTAACAACAGCTATCTCAATCTTGGTAAGAGGAAGCCCATGCTGTTGTGCCCGGTCTTGATCCCTGCCACCATAACTAGCCCATTCATTGAACTATTTTGAAGATGGTGGAGTAGTCAAGGACAAATGCTGCCTAACTCTCACTGGAAAATTCATGATATCCACTTGGTCCTTTGGTGCTTCCTCTAGAGTATTTGCTTTCTTTCAAGTGTTATATTTGCTATCTTGTGTTGTATACCAGATTATTCTCAAAACTTAGCTGCTTAAAACACCATTTGTTGTTTTAAAGTTTATGTGGGGCAAGTAAGCTGCCACGTTGAGAGTTTTCCTACTGAGAGGCCCATGTGGCAAGGAACTGATGTCCCTGGCCAACAGCCAGCAAGCATCCGAGGCCTGCCAGCAGCCACACAGCCACTCCTTCCTGCAGACCTAGACATTTTAGTGGGATGTGGATGTCCAAGGTTTTAAAGAATATCTGATGTTCTTATCTCATATTTAAGAATATAAGAATACTAAGAACATAAGAATACAACTCTTATGTTCCTATCTCATATTTTAGTGTGTCACTCTTTATCACATCTTTACATTTAATGTAAGACTTGTCGGGGCTATGAATTCAACTCTATGTCTATCATATCAGATTCCAGTCTAATTTTTAGCTCAATCTCCCAACTACCTGCAGGAGACAATGATTCTGTTGTATTTTTTTAATTCCATAGATATCTGTTGTTTCCACATCTTACACTAAGTTGCTCATTATCTGACCCAAGCCTATCCTTTTCCTATTAATGCTTTATTGCCATTTAATCCACAAACCACACAGGCTTTAAGTACCATGGTCCTCATCTCTCTTGAATGCTTGATAATTTTTATAAGCCAATTGGGGTGGGCAGAATAATATTCCTCAAAAGATGTCCACATATTAACCCCTAGAACCTATGAATTTGTTAGTTCACATGGCAAAAGGGAATGTGTGTGTGTGTGTCTGTGTGTGTGTGTATAAATGGAAAGATTATTCTGGATTATTGGGTTGAACCCAATCTAATCATATAGGTCCTTAAAAGCAGATAATCCTTCCCAGTTGTGGTTAGACAGAAATGTGACTATGGGAGAATGGTCTGAGACAGACAACATTACTCGTTTTGAAGATAGAAGAAAGCCACAAGCCAAGGAATAGAGGTGGCCTTTAAAAGATGGAAATGGCAAGAAAATAAATGATCCCCAAGAGCTTTCAGAAGGAACACAGACTTCTCAACACCTGATATGAGTCTAATGAGACCTGTGCTGAATTTCTAAACTATTGAATGCTAACATAATAAATTTGTGTTGTTTCAAGCCACTAAATTTGTGGTAATGTGTTAAGACAGAAAGAGAAACTAATAACTCTCCTGCCATTTCACACTGATTTTGCCCCAATTCTCCTCAGGTGAGAGCATTAGTAATTCTCTTACCACTTCAGTAGAATCAGTGGTGATACATTCTTAGAAACTGGTTCATTGCTAGAATCTCACTCTGAGGATCTATCAGACTACTTCTAGTGTATAACTATAGTAATTTCTGGCTTCCTAGTTTTTTTTTCAATAACTTTCTTTTTTTTTTATTATTATACTTTAGGTTTTAGGGTACATGTGCACAATGTGCAGGTTTGTTACATATGTATCCATGTGCCATGTTGTTTTGCTGCACCCATTAACTCGTCATTTAGCATTAGGTATATCTCCTAATGCTGTCCCTCCCCGCTCCTTCCACCCCACAACAGTCCCCAGAGTGTGATGTTCCCCTTCCTGTGTCCATGAGTTCTCATTGCTCAATTCCCAGTTATGAGTGAGAACATGCGGTGTTTTGTTTTTTGTCCTTGCGATAGTTTACTGAGAATGATGGTTTCCAGTTTCATCCATGTCCCTACAAAGGACATGAACTCATCATTTTTTATGGCTGCATAGTATTCCATGGTGTATATGTGCCACATTTTCTTAATCCAGTCTATCGTTGTTGGACATTTGGGTTGGTTCCAACTCTTTGCTATTGTGAATAGTGCTGCAATAAACATACGTGTGCATGTGTCTTAATAGCAGCATGATTTATAGTCCTTTGGGTATATACCCAGTAATGGGATGGCTGGGTCAAATGGTATTTATAGATTCAATGCCATCCCCATGAAGCTACCAATGACTTTCTTCACAGAATTGGAAAAAACTACTTTAAAGTTCATATGGAACCAAAAAGGAGCCCGTATCGCCAAGTCAATCCTAAGCCAAAAGAACAAAGCTAGAGGCATCACGCTACCTGACTTCAAACTATACTACAAGGCTACAATAACCAAAACAGCATGGTACTGGTACCACAACAGAGACATAAATCAATGGAACAGAACAGAGCCGTCAGAAATGATGCCACATATCTACAACTATCTGATCTTTGACAAACCTGACAAAAACAAGAAATGGGGAAAGGATTCCCTATTTAATAAATGGTGCTGGGAAAACTGGCTAGCCATATGTAGAAAGCTGAAACTGGATCCCTTCCTTACACCTTATACAAAAATTAATTCAAGATGGATTAAAGACTTACATGTCAGACCTAAAACCATTAAAATCCTACAAGAAAACCTAGACAATACCATTCAGGACATAGGCGTGGGCAAGGACTTCATGTCTAAAACACCAAAAGCAATGGCAACAAAAGCCAAAATTGACAAATGGGATCTCATTAAACTAAAGAGCTTCTGCACAGCAAAAGAAACTACCATCAGAGTGAACAGGCAACCTACAGAATGGGAGAAAATTTTTGCAACCTACTCATCTGACAAAGGGCTAATATCCAGAATCTACAATGAACTCAAACAAATTTACAAGAAAAAAACAACCCCATCAAAAAGTGGGCAAAGAACATGAACAGACACTTCTCAAAAGAAGACATTTATGCAGCCAAAAAACACATGAAAACATGCTCATCATCACTAGAAGCAGATCTTTAAAAAAATAATTAGAGTGCAAAAATGTAGTTAAGAAGTGATTCCAGGAAATATCACTGGAGAGAAGATAAGTAATATAATGAATGGGAGAAAGCCAATAGAAAGTGTTTACAGCTGTGGGCACCTGAAACTTAATCCAATGGAAGAATTCAGGAAAATAGGTGAATTATACATACTTGAGAATTATCCCACCCAGGTGACAAGGGAAATGGAGTGAGGTTCCAGATATTCTCATTATCTATTGTTTGAGGGATGGATGATCCCAAGGGCCATTCCTTCACCAGTGCTTCTGGCCTATCCCCTGAGAAGGCAAAACAGGCTCTGGTGGTCACAGAGTACCCTGTGACAAAGAATCAGAGGTGCTGGCGTTGGAAATTGGGCCAGAGTGCAGGGAAATGGTAAGTGCTGAGTAGAGATGGATGGATCACTTAGAGTATCTGTTGTGATCATCAATTCATATTTGTTCTACTACAAGATATCTATCACATCTGTTATGTAATACCCATGCCCTTTGCTACTGTCCTACTTAGTATGGTTGTCACATCTCATCTGGGCTCCTCTAATGAATTAGTAATTCTTTACCCTGATTCTACTGTCTTTCTTCTTCCCTGCTTCACTGCAGTTTTACATAACACAAATCTAATTATGCTGTTTTTATTCTCACAATTTTTAAATTTACCCTCAATTTGTATTATTCCATCCAAGGATTTTTAATCTGGCTTGAAAACTCTCAGGATCTAACACCACTTTTTTCTCTATTTCTTTTGTATCAGGTACATCTATATATTTACAGATTATGTCAAACATTAGGTGTACATTATGGCATCAAACTTATTTTTCTGTACCTATGTTCTATCCCTGAACAATTCTCCTTTTCCCCAGTATACCATAGGCTTTCACTCTCCCATCTCTTTGTTCTTATTGTTTTTTATGCCTCAATTTATCTTACACCTCAAGGCCCAGCTCACCTGTCATCTCCTTTGTAATAATTTTCTAATTTCCTAGATAGAATGAATTATTCCTATGCCAGTTCTTCCATAGTATTGCTTATTCTTCTATGTGTCTGACTTATATTAAGCTGTTGTCTCTTATCTCTCCCAAAAATTTTGGGCTTTTTTTGGTCATGCTTCCAGCTAAATGCTTTATACATAGTAGACATCTAGCAAATGGGTCTTTGATAGC
Source organism: Hylobates moloch (assembly GCF_009828535.3). Classification (NCBI taxonomy): domain Eukaryota; kingdom Metazoa; phylum Chordata; class Mammalia; order Primates; family Hylobatidae; genus Hylobates; species Hylobates moloch. The sequence continues at coordinate 77,319,250 of NW_026652286.1, read as the reverse complement.
AATAAATCAGAATCAAATTAACTGGTGTACAGAAAGGGGTGAGATGTGGTGTTAGAGTTTATGATTGTCGTTTCATAAGAATAATATCCAATCAACCACTCTCAGGATTAAATATATTTATCTTTAGTAATTTTTTGAAATCTGCTACCAAAGACAATAAATTAAAATAAATAAATATTAGGATGATCATTTTTCTCATAACCCAATTCTTATTTTCTTCCTTAATCTTATTTCGGGCACTGCATAGGGGTTTGATTTACCTTATTCTTAAAGTCCTTCAAGAAAGAGAATTTTTTCAGTGTGATACAAATGGGAGCCAATTATCCTATTGCAAAAAAAAATGTTACTGAATGGCTCCTAAAGTGTTAGCTGGCATTCAACCTCTGTGAATGGCATGGCTCAAATATTGCATAGTCCATATTCTGCCTTACATTTTGAAATGGCATTAGAAAACAAGACAGACAAAAACCTAAAAGGGGCCAGCAACAAGCAACAAAAATAATTTAATGGATAGAATTAAGCCCATGTGAGAAAAGGTTAATGGAGTAAGAGTTGTTTATTAAAAGAAAAAAAAAAGGGAAGGCCTAGAGTGACTAACTATCTACAAGTATATTAAGGCATATTCATTAAGTGAGAATGCTGACCAGTTGAGCTGTATCTGAATAACACAAAATGAGAAGTGAATTTCTCTGACAGTGTTTTTAGTTATAAGTTGAATATGATTGATTGCTAGAATGACTCATTTTTCAGATAAACCAGAAATGCACATTTAGGCATGTGATGCCTAGAGAACTTTCAGTATTGCTTTTCAATGAATAGATTAGACATTTACCTGACTAGAGATGTGAGAATGAACACAATGTCCCTCAAATTTTAAATTTTATTTTTATAAAAGTTAATTGGGATCTGATATCAGATCTCCAAAGTCACAGTGGGATGAAGCATTGAGCCACTAATAATTTCATAAATGATTTAGTATAAAAATGATAGTAAAATCCTCAGTACACATTGGCCAACAGTTGAATTTTAGATCACCTCTTCCTGGAACTTCTAAGCAGAGTTTAGGGTATTTTGAGGCTGTTTACACCGGAACATCATAAATGCAAACAGGTGGTTTATTTTATTAGTAATCTGTAAATTTTATGTGCATAGATATTAAGTAGTTCAGATGTAAATGTGAAGATAATACCCTGTTGAAAGATAAGAAGTAGCTAGGGCAGGATGCCTGCTGGATGGTAAGCATGTAGGAAACTGCCAAGAAGAGTAAATCACTCATCTCCAATTTATTTTGAACTGTGATTATTTAAAGAGTAGAGGAAGGCAGGACACAAAAGACCTCACAGTAAGAAGCAAGCTATGAGAATACTAGCAGAGTGATTACATCAGCAAAATTTGGCAAACAATCCTTTAAAAAGTAGTTTATTTGAAAAGATTCTTCAAGTAACAGGGACAATGATTATCATGGGGGAATTAGAAACTGCCGAGTAACTGTAGGATAATGTGATATTGTAGGTTATTGTAATTTGCATATTGCATAATAATGTGTATATGAGTGGGTGTTCATTTATTTTTATGTGACAAAAGGAAAGGGAAATTTATATCTACCTTATGTTTATTATACAAGCTACTTTCTATTTTACACTTTAAATGAATCTTTTACCCATGCTGATTTTGTAATAGCATGCGTAAGTCATTTGGAAATACTGGTAACTGAATTAAGATCTTCCTATAGCTTCATATATTCTTTTATATAATACAAAAAAATACATTCCTTAATATTACTACAAATACCAACAGAAACATCAAGTCCTGGGAAGCTTTCAAATTCATGGTGGCAACAAAATTTTTCCAAAGTTTTACTTTTACTTCAAAGCTTAAATTTTATTCCATTATTATACTATTAGTTTTTTGAAGTGACAGATTTGCTTTATATTTTCTTAAAGAAAATATTGGCAAAACATCCAAGCTTGAATATCCATAGTTTGTGAGTCTGTTGAAACTTTAAGTGAAATAGTTTCATGAATAAAAGGACTAGTTCAGGTAGCAACTGAAACAATCACACAAGGGCTTTATATAGAGACAAATACACTTTGGTGTACAGCAGAAGCACTTTATGCAAATTTCCCATTCTGTTACAGAATATTAAAATGGCGTGTGCTCAAGGGTCAAGATTTAATATCATTAATCAATTTTATTGCTTTATCAAGGACATTCATAAGTAAAATATGCATTTGTGTGTGTGTGTGTGTGTGTGTGTGTGTGTGTTACATGACAGTGAAGAATGCAGTGACCACAAATACAATTTGTTGCCACTACCTTGGTTTGTGGTTAAGTCCCCAGTAGTTTTACTCACCATAGTTTTTGCACTGTCAGTGAACGTGACAACACAGTAAAAAAAAAGATGATGTCTCAATGATATTATGACTGTGACCTTGTGGAGTTCCTGAATGACTGCCAAGGTTCTAGGGAGCCTGTGCAGTAGAGGAAGATGGTATCTTCAGGTTTGACCCCTGTTAGGAAGTGTTGCTGGTTCAATATGTTTGTCTGTGTGTTAAAAGCCACCTGGAGAAGCAGTCGACACTAACGTAAATACTAAACAATATCACACTGAGATGTATCTTACTCTATTCTTTCAGTGTCTTTGGCTGGTAAAACCTGTACTCTTTCTCTGTTTATATTTAGCCTCTCTAGATTGAATACCTAATCTGTTCATTCTGCACCTCTGATCCCAGCTCTTTTTCTTGGTTACACTTCTTAACTTTCTCTTTCTGCCTGGCAGTCATATGAACAATCTTTTGGGTAAATTTCCAGTTCGTCCTTAAACTGAGATTTCTCTCAGCAGTGCACATTCCTCACAAGCCATCCCCTACTGAAGAATGACCTAGATTTTCAAACAGAAGACAGGATTAAATGTCCACAGTTTACTAGCAGTAATTTTCCTTCAGGGGAAAACTTAACATTATCCAGTACTTTAAGATACATAGTTTTTGTCAATTATTAGTTCACCTAACAAATATTTTCAGAGATTAATGTCTTGTTGAAATTCAAATATATTACCTAGGCAGCATTTCCCAATCCCTGCATACAAGAATCCTATCAATAATTTAAAAAACAAACATATTTAAAAAACAAACATATATATTACCTATGATATGTGTTGGTCATCCCTGATTCTCTTTCTAAGGAAGAAGACCACTGTTTTTCAAAGTCTATTTTCTCTCCTATACATAATAACTTTATTTTATTCTTTTAAAAGCCAGGAAAACAGTTCCTTAGTTCTAAAATTCTAATATTTTTCTTATAGTCTATAATTTTGAAACATTAATTCACTGAGATTATCTCTGAATTTTCTCCATATGATACAAATTTATTCTTTGGATTAGGAGATTGGATTTATGTTATCCATCCATGAATTTTCCTATAATCTTCTTAAGGTCTTAAAATCCTATTTCTGTTTAACTATTTCTTGTTATTTTATCATTATTTGTGGTGTAAAAAAGTCCATGGGTTATTTACATATATGTTTTACTGGTGGTTTACTAATTTGAAGCCTGGTATCCTTAATCTATTCTTCAGTTTTGTTATTATAAAAACAGAAAAAAAAACCACATCAAATTTACACATTTGTTGATGGCGCTCTACTAACAGACAGCCAAGCCTATACAAAGAATGCCACTCTGTTAGACTCATCTTTTTAAACTGAGGACAACATAAAGAAGATTTTAAATAAAGTATTAGAATTTGTTCAGACTCTTGACTAGTCTCCAACACTAAGAATTATGTTTGATGATCTTTGTATCTTTGGCAATGCGAACAGTGCTAGACAAGTAACTATTAATTTTTTTAAAAAAATTGTTGGCCTGAACTATAACTTTAGGTAAAATAGAAACAGTATTTTATTTCTCATTATCATGTGCGTACACTGATCATCTGCCTCAAATATCGGGGTCATGTCTTCACCGAAACTCACTTTGCACATAATAAATTTTATAAATGCCTTTTTGAAATTTTTATATTTTGTCAAGGCTTATCTCACTCTGAGTGTTAGAATTCCTAACATATTTTACCAATATTAGCCAGTATCTGGTATTTAACTGTGTTTGTTTCTTCTTTTTATCCTTTGTCTTTTTTTTTTTTTTTTGAGACGGAGTTCCGCTCTGTCGCCCAGTCTGGAGTGCAGTGGCGCAATCTCGGCTCCCTGCAACCTCCACCTCCCAGGTTCAAGCGATTCTCCTGCCTCAGCCTCCCAAGTAGCTCAGACTACAGGCGCCCACCACCATGCCAAGCTAATTTTTGTATTTTTAGTAGAGACGGGGTTTCACCATGTTAGCCAGAATGGTCTGCATCTCCTGACCTCGTGATCTGCCTGCCTCGGCCTCCCAAAGTTCTGGGATTACAGGTGTGAGCCACCACACCCCGCCTCTTCCTTGTCATTTTTATGTGCCTCATCAGGCAAAGAAGAATAAAAGAGATAGGGAAGGCAGATCTTGACCTTGCTTCGATAGGTAATGCATTTGATAATTTGATCTTAGCAATTTCATTTATATAAAAGAAAAAATGATGATATCATATATGCTTAACACAGATAATCTATTTAAATATCTTAGTCAAATATGGAGAAATTATTTTTAAAATGTGATCACCCAACTAGTTCTGAACATTGGTTGTGGTTTTATTCTAGACACAGACTTCCCTTACTCTGGATGCTTGTGCGAAAGTAGGGAAATTCTGTGGCTGAACTTTTAACAGTATTCCATTGCCTACTGAATTAAGAAAGGCTTTCTACCTGATTTATAATCTGTTCTTAAAATACTCATCAAACATTGTGTTCCACCAGAATCACTCTGGGAAAGCTGGTAGAAATAGGGCTCCCACTATATTCTCATCCTCCAGCATGATTGAACCCTTCATAGTATTTATTCCACTTGCCCTAAATTGGTAGACTGTGACAAAAGGCTCATGAAATAATTGACTCTGATCTGTACACATCCCTAGGGTGTTGAGTCAACTATCAGCTCCACAAAAGACATAATGAGAAGCCTGCCACTGTTTCCTCCCATAATTTTATAACCTTAAGGTTTAGACTTTAACATTTTTATTTGAATAATGGCAGTTTGGATCCTTTTTAAAGAAATTGTTTGCAGGAAACTGAAATGCGGGCTAAAATTTATCAAACCATGGTCCTTGAATTATCTGCACCAAAATCACATGAAATACTTTTTAAAATACAGATTCCTGAGGCCACTCAGCTTCATGAAATCAGTGTCTATGAGGGTGTCTCTGAAGAATGTACGCCTTTCACAGGAAACTGACTGTCAGGTTCCAACCTGAGCTGGGGTCCGAGGGAAGCTGGTAGACAGGTTGGCAGGTAGCTGAAAGAACACTCGAGGGACCATAGCCAGTTGGGACATGGCTTTATTCTCTCTCCACTCTCTCCTACAGAGTCAGCAGTGTAGTTATGTTTTTCACAGATGACAGTGGCTCAAAGCCGGATATGAACTCACACAAACAGGTTACATGAACACGGCTACATAAATGTGATTAGTGCACAGAATTGTGAACCCGCGCTCCAAACCCTCTGTGTCATGTCTGCCTCTGCCTACTCCTGACTGGAGCACAGCCATTTTCCTTACACCCACGTGATTATTTTTCCAACCTAAAGTTTGAAGACTTCTGCTTTGGCCTGTGTTCCTGAGGCTGAGGATTTTGTGCTTTGTAGGCAGAGGGAAATCAGACTTCCCTTTTACGGGAGAAATCAAGAGTAAATCTTTATAGAAAATCTATTAAGGGATGTTTTGTATGTGTTTTGAAAGTAAAAAATAGCAATCTTAGGCAATATCCTGCATTTAGATAATCTTGACATATGGAAAAGAGAGAGGAAATTGAATTGATCTACCTTGTTCATTCTAATTGCATTTTGTCACTGAGATTGCTCTATTTTTGGTTAAGTTCATGTGCACCCCTGAACCTACTCATCCAGGAAGAGATAGGAAAGAGGAGACTGAGGAAAGATGAAGTAAAATAAAAAGTAGAAAGGCTATATCTGAGAGGTTTGCCCCACTTAAAAGTACTGAGTTAACAGGCTCAGAAAAGAGCAGAAATACTCGTTGTTCAAAAGAAATATTAATAATATCATAAAGTCAAATAAAATAAAAAACTTTCATATCAACACAAGAGCAATCTTGTCTGATGCCCTTATATTTATCAGAACTCATAATGTAATTGTGGCAAAAAGGTAATGAATTCTCTCAGTAATGACTAAATGTAGAAAATACAAAGGGAAGGAAAATTATGTCATAAATTACATAGAGCATTCTAATGTGCCACCCAGCAGGCAATTTCAAGCAGATTAATAAATATTTTGAATGGATATTAAAGTAGTAGACAAGAAGGTATATCTTTACATAAAAAGAATAGGGTAATTTTATAAAAGCAAGAGCATTTATTGCAATGTATTTCCCAGAGCACATTCTATTAAAATATAGATTCATATTGTTACCAAAATTACTATACACAATAAACATTACATATTAGCTCACATGATAGGAGATTTGGCTTTCTTTTCTTCTGTTAGCTTCTGAGGCTAGAAAACCATGATTCCCCTCACTCCAAGCTGAACTTCCTGTTTTCACATTTGTACACATTTTCAGTACTAGTACTAATAGTGAACACATTACTATTTCCTATGCTAAATGCTTGTAATGCTAAGAATCTTCTCCTCCCCAAAGTGTATGATACAAGAGCCTCAGGAAAAAAAAAAAAGTGTATGATACAAAATCCTCAGGAAAGTGTATGATACAAGATTTTCAGTTTCAGTATGACTTCGGGTCAATATATACTTCTCTAAACTGCAAATACTCATTTTAGAGTTGAATATACATTATAAATAAAAGTCTTCAGGTCAGGTGCAGTGTCTAGCACCCGTAATCCCAGCACTTTGGGAGGCTGAGGTGGGAGGATTGCTTGAGATTAGGAATTTGAGACCAGCCTGGGCAACACAATGTGATTCTATCTCTACAAAAACATTTTTTAAATTAGCTAGGTGTGTTGGTGCACACCTGTAGTCCCAGCTACTCCAGAGGCTGAGGTGAGAGGATCACTTGAGCCCGGGAATTATGAGTTAAGGTAAGCTATGAATGCATCACTGCACTCCAGCCTGGATGACAGAGCAAGATCCTATCTCAAAAAAAATAAAATAAATAAATGAATAAATAAAAGTCTTCATATTCTTCATATGCTGATAATGTAATTTCAGAGACTCTAGGACAAATGGATAAAATGATATAAAATATTAACCAAGGTGAATTTCAAACTTTAAAACTATTAACTTCAGGGATTTGAAAGGATTTCTGCATTGTAACAGGAAATTGTGGGCCTTATTTTGCATAAATACTCAAGAGGTTGAGGCGAGAAGATTGTTTGAGTCTAGGAGTTCGAGGCTGCTATGAGTTATGATATTGCCACTGCACTCCAGCCTCAAGAACAGAGCCAGACTCTCTCTTTAAAACAAAAATAAAATACATTAAAACGAATAAGATGAATATTTACAATCTTAAAATGAAAGTTTTGAATTCTTAAATTCTAGTGGCACCAGTTAAATTGAAGAATGAGTCTATTCATTCTGCAAATGTTACTATGTTAGCATCTATTATATGACATATTTTACTCACTATTATATATCCAGGTAGCTGGTACTGTTTCCAGTACTTAATGGATGTTCAAATATTTGTTAGGTATTACATAAAAACATGCATATTTATTATATTTTAGTTTAACATACATTATTCTATTTGTTAGTCAAAAACTTTGTGAGATGCAATGAAGCCCATTGCTTGTGATATAATATTGATTTTCAAAAATAGCTATATATTTAACTTTATTGTGTGGGAATTTTCCTTTGGATTCGGCTAAATTTGAAGAGACCCATTAGTTTAATGAGATTTTAACAATTTTTAGCTGCAGTGACTGACAGATTACCTGCTCTAAAGATAAGACCTTGGCCTAAATGAAGAAATTTAAGCATACAGAGGTGAGGTAATTTGTGCTAAGTCATGCAGCAGCTGATGATGGAGTAAGAATTGGATCTTGGGGTGGGGGGAGGGGGAAGGGACAGCATTAGGAGATACATCTAATGCTAAATGACGAGTTAATGGGTGCAGGAAATCAACATGGCACATGGATACATATGTAACAAACCTGCACATTGTGCACATGTACCCTAAAACCCTGAAGTATAATAAAAAAAAAAAAAAAAGAATTGGATCTAGGTAGTCAGAATTCTATGTCTGCCCAACATTTAGATCCCATAGGAAGAAAACCAAAAGAACACAGCTGCATGCAATTTAGAGAAGAAAGCATTTCCACAAAGGATAGAGAAAGGGAATTATAGTTTCAACATAGGAAATTCAATAGAGTATCTGAGGACAGTGAGGACTAAGAAAAGTCCTCATAGAGGTTGGATATGAACTCACTTTTCAAGAAGTTAGGGTGAGAGTGAAAGGAAAAGGAAGACCATGAGAAGAAATTATTTTTTCCCATTCTTTGACAATAAAAGAGAACGGTTACTTAACCAGCCCACAGGTAGACCATTTTAAGAGGAGAAACTCACATGTGTAGGGAAGTTAAAACTTCTAGTAGTGAGGGAGAGATTAACTGACACAAGAGAGAAAAACCAAACGATCCAAGAGAAAGGAAATCATTGATAAAAAGTTCTCAGTAGAAGGAACGAAGGCACAGGTGGAGTAGGTGGTCTTGGAATAGACCGTTTGTGTGAATCTGCCATTTAATCATTAGAATAGAACTGATCCCTGCAGCCTTTGAAAACCTAGATATTTTAAAATACAACAGTCTGTGTTTATATTTCTTGTTGGTTTCGGAACATCTTGATATAGCTCCTAGTTATATTTCCAAGGGTAAGATTCTGTTTTTAAGCATTTCGTCTACAACATTTGACAGTACCTATAAACTTTATTTATGTACCGTGGAGTTAGAAAAGAGTCATAAATATTAATGTGAATAAAGTGTTGATTTGATGGAGAGGTAGAGTCATGAAAAATCAACCTACTTAAATGTAACCATAAACATTTATCTCAGAGAATAGAAGAGGTACTGAAATCTTTTTTAGCTTCATGTCTTTTGATGGCTTTTATGGGGGCAAGAATACTCAGATTGTTATCAACACAGAAAATTGGATGACTCAGTTTTCCCAAAATGTATTACTAAGATCCACGCAGCACATAGTGAGTGTGTACGTTTAACCTTTACAAAGGAAGCTTGAGGGAAAGGCTTTTTTTTTTTTAATACTCCAGTTAAAAATCATTGAAAATGTACCTTTCCCAAAAAGAAATTCATTCAAGTAATACTGCTGAACTAGAGTGACAACGTATATATTTACAACAGAGTGAGCTCTCTGTATTTTGTACAATTATTGAATTTTTTAATAAATAAGATTAAGAGTAAATACAAGGAAATTAAGTGAACTTAAATTAATATTTGTCTTTGTATCATAAATGCCCTAAGAGATTTAGAAGTATTGGGAAAGAAGAACATTATACAATATTTATATGCTGTTATAAATTAGAAGAGACTTGTATTTGCTCTGTGTTATGAATAAGTAGTTGTATTTTATAATGGACAGAAATTTTCTAACAGAGACTCAAACTACAAAGGAACTGGAGTTTTCAGATTGTGGCTCTGAAATGATATTATAAAGAAGAAAGTGATATAAAAGGCTTTCAGTTCGAAAAGGACATTAGAAACCATCTAGTCTAACTTTTCACTAATACAGAATTTTCTCTACAGTTGTCCATTGCAATGTATATTAAGCATCTACTCTGCAACAGCCACCAGGTTTGTAAAGATAAGCTATGCTTCCTAAATCAGAAAAAAATATAATATACAAGTAGTAAAAAGCAGATAAATAAATGATTTGTAGGTAATTAATTAAAAAATAAGATTTTTTTTTTAGTAACATAGGAAGAGCAACATAGAGAAGAGTGTAAATAATTGATATGTTATTGGGCTAATGAAACCTTCAAGGGAAAGTAACATTAAGTGAGTAAAGAAGCATTTTATGAGTTTACATAGAAGACATAGCAAAAAGCAGGGATCAGCAAATATTGGAGGCATGACATAAAATGCTGTGTACCTGGAAAGTGCTTTAGAGCTTCTGAATGGTAACACCCTTGTATGTACGTACAGCAATGGAGACAAGAGGAAAGTTGATGGAAATTAGACTGGAGAGGTGGAGAAAGGCCAGATCATCTGAGTTCTTATTTATTGCATCAGAATATTCCAACCTCAACCTGAAAGCATTGAGAGGGAGGGGAGAGGATTAAGTAGTGGGTAATATGATCAGATTTGGTTTCAGTGAAGTAGGTAGAGTGGGGCCAGATTAAGGGAAGGGTGGTTAGAGGGGAAGTCATTATAATAGTCCAGACACAACAGAAGAGAAGAAGGGTAGAGTTAAGGGACATGCATGAGGTAAGATTCCCAAGATGTGGCCTTTGATCAGATACAGGGGATAAAGGATGAGCTGAAGATAATACTTAGATGGGTGACACAGGATAATTTAATTGATACTAATATTTATGTTATGCTTTACCCCTGGATGGAATAAATGCTTTTAGCCATTGGTGCTCAGGGTTCTGAAAAAAAGACTGTGAGCTGCCACTAATGAGTATAAACCCTCCTGTGACAGTTTTAAGACACTCAGATGTCACTTACTTTGTGGTGATAATGTCCCAGGTGCCTGTGATTAGTGTGCATTGTCTTCTTCGTAGCCCTTTAGCTGCCACATAAATCAGCAGTGTATGTGCTTCAGTGAGCACTTGTAAATAACTTACAAATTAATTGCTCCTAGTTGTTCAGATAACTCTGCAGAAGGATGAATTAAATTAAAGTTGCTCTGTGGCTTATTTGAAAGCTTTCTATTAACTTATGCAAAGCAGGACATGTATGTAACATTTACAGTTATCATCATCATCATAATTAAGAAAAATCCCTTTGATGTTTTGGCATACAGCATTTTACAAAGCTAACTCTCCCATATCAAAACTATACACTTGGATCATTTCACAAATGAATATATTATAGAGAATGAGGGGTACCTTTGTTGATATTCCTTTCATTGAGGGATCAGCACAGTTTAATTTACAGTTAGCCTATCCATGCTTATACCATCCTTAGGAAGAGCTTTGAAGAAAATGATTATTTGGTTCTAATGTTAAATTCTTTGTGTAACTGACCTAGGATCCGTTGGTACTCATGGCTTGGGCCAGGAATTTAAGTTCCTAAGAAAAAAAGGAAATGATCCAAGAAGGTTTGAAATTTTATCAGTGACATTTTCTGCATTTGAAAGTTCAAACTCAGTTTTATTAATGGAAAGTTGTCTCATCTTAATTTCTATTAATGTATTTGCATTTCTGATTTTTCTAATGGCATCTGATGCTTATCTGCATTGTATCATGAAAAATGTGGAACTCATTCTTCTAATGTATAAGTTGATAAGATTTGTCACTGACAATCTAATTACTAGAAAATTAAGGATTTCATATAAAGGCAAAAAATCATAAAATAACCTGGATAGTCTATCAACAGTTTTCCAAATTTACTGAGGGATAATTTACATAAAATCAAACCTTTCCATTTTAAGTATACAGTTGATGAGTTGTGACAATTTTATAATATTGTATAGGCACTACCATAATTGATATATAGAACATTTATCTCATTATAAAAATGTCCCTCCTGTCCATTTGCCATCACTTCACTAAACTCTTGGCATTAGGCAAACACTGATTTGCATTTTGTTATAATAGTTTGACTTTTCCAGATTTTTATACATACAGTATGTAGTATTTTGTATTTGTCTTCTCAAACTTATTATATATTCAAGATTTATCCTCATTATGGTTATATTATCTATTGCTGCATAGTATTACATATTATGGATGTACTATAATTTGTTTACTCATTCACTAGTTGATTGATATTTAGGCTATTTTAAATAATTGGACTATTATGAATAGTGTTGCTATGGTTTAACAAGGGATGAGACTGTGAAGGGGTTGGAGTGATGTCGGAGAGAGTCTGTGAGCCACAGAATGCAGGTAGCTTTTAAAAGCTGAAAAAGACAAGGAAATCAATTTTACCCTGAAGCCTCTGGATGGAATGTAGCCCAGCAAACACTGACCTGCACAGTGAGAGAGGATAAATTTGTGTTGACTTAAACCACCAGGTTGTGGTAATTTGTTACAATGGAGATAGAAGCCAATGCAGATTTTGATTTGTTCACATATGGTATAGAAAGGTGTTTTCATCTTTCTTGGATAAATATGTAAGAGTGGGATGGCTGAGTCCTATGGTAAGTACAAAGGTATCCTTTTGAATAACCAGATTACCTTAAAACCTACCTTGTGCCAAGGAAAGGAAAATTTTATGTTCAACCTCCAAGATTGTTGTCATATGTGACTTGCCACTGAAATATATTAGTACTGGGTGAATTCATTAATTTTTGTTGCTAAAACTATAATCACAGGAGTCAAACAGAAGTAAGTTTTAATACTCATGTAACCTCAGAAAGTTACACACCTTCTTTGTTATTCAGTTTCCATATATGTATGATGGGAGTATTAACATAAGTGAGAAGATACATATGAATTGAATAGTAGAATCTGGCACAAAGTTCATATTAAATATTGTGATTGCCAATGTTTGACAATTCCCACAAGGATACTCCATAACATAATATATATGTGTGCATATCTTTTAGTGTGTGAAATAGCCAACTATTTGTGAACGAGATTGTGAATAGAGTTAGTCATAAAAAAAATTGCAAGTTTCGATTCATATATGGTATGTCCAGCTCAGGTAAAATCATTAATAATATAACTTTTAAAATATATATTTTAAAGTCATTGGTCAGTATATAAAGAAGATGAGAACACATTACCAATAAAGTAAACTACCATAATTCAAGGGCCTCTGAATGTAACCACTAATTTGCAGTAAATACAGAGGAATGAGATATTTTTCTATATCTATCCATCACAAGACACAAAACTACTTTATAGATGGTGTTGTGTACTTTCGTAATGTCTGGCTTTTTTGATGTCATTACTTTGATGATTATTGTCTAAATCTACAAATTCCTTAGAAGTTAAAATATGGTCATGTCCTAATTCTATCATTCTGCTCTCCGTTAGTACCATGAATATTAACATAAAAGATAAATATCCCCTATCAACTATTTGATTACCCTGAAGTAATTTTGTATATAAATGTCATGATAAACATTCCATGGTTTTCCAAATACTCAGGTGAGTTCCTGGCATCTTTTTAAAGTTGCGCTCCCACCTCCCCACCCCACTGGATCTTGGTGCCTAATGTGAAACCCCCATGCCATTATTTGGGTGGTGCCTGGCATAAATGTATGAAAGAAACTATCTTAAGGAGAAAATAAAACAAAACTTCCATTAATATTTAAAAGTGGTAAGGTTAATTTTATTAAGCAGTTAGTTAATTTAAGTAGTAATAAATTATAAAATGTTTTATATACTGTGTTTTCTACTTTGATGGTAAGGTAAGTATTTAGAAAGATGACTTAATTATTTAAACAATGTTCCCCATACTAAATCTGCCTTATGTTATATAACTATCAATAATTGAAAACAATAAAAACAATAACAACCCCAAACACCCATAAAAATTTCAGCACTTATCTCTAATAAATAAGGATGCTTAATGTGGTACATACACACAATGGAATATTATTCAGCCATAAAAAATGAGACCCTGTCATTTGCAACAACAGGGATGTAACTGGAGGACATTTTGTTTATCGAAATAAGCCAGGCACAGAAAAACACATATTGCATCTTCTCAGTAATGTTCGGGAGCTAAAAAAAATATTGAACTCATGGAGGTAGAGTAGAATGATGGCTACCAAAGGCTGGGAAGGAGAATGGGAATGGGAGAAAAAGACGGGATGGTTTATGGGTATAAAAATACAGTTAGATAGAAGGAATATGATCTAGTGTTTGGTAGCAAAATAGAGTGACTGTAGTAAATAATATTTTATTGTATATTTCAAAATAACTAGAAGAGTGAAATTAAAATGTTCTTAACACAAGGAAATGATGTTTGAGGTGAAGAAATACCACAATTACTCTGATTTGTTTATTACAAATTGTGTACTTGTGTCAAAATATGACATGCATCCTGTAAATATGTATAACTAGTATGTATTTATAATAACTAAAAATAAAAATAAATTACTGTTATGAGATCCACTTTTTAAGATATATTTTGTCATAAACATAGAGAATAGATTGGGAGTTACATGAGGCTGGGGGGAATTTTAAAATACTAAAAAATATATAACTGTCATAGTATAAGGCCCAACAAAGTTAATAATAATCCCTTAATATCATCTAATATTCAGTCAATGTCAACATTGAAACAGAATAAATTGAGGCTTGAAGGCTTTGTGTGTTAGGGATTTTGATGTTTGGTATTTATTTTATAATAATTCTTGGCTTAAGTAAAAACATGGGAGACGTAGATGAAACAAGATCAACAAATATTGTTATTTGTGATCTATTCTGCGATAGACACATAAGGTTTCTGTGTACTACTGATAATTTTGTGTATGTTTGAAAACTTTCATAGTAAATGTATAAAACGATAATCATGGACTTCTGGTTTCACCTCTGTCATGTGAAGAGCTCGGATGCTATCACTTCTCTCCTCACAACAAGAACAAAGCGGAGCAAACTGCAAATCAACAAACTTTCTTGCACCCACCAAAGAATTGAGGTTTCAAGGTAAACCAGCACCACAAAATCTGAAGAGACAGGCAGAGATTCATAGCGGAGATCTGCTTTTTGAAGCAAAAACCACTGGAGCCTTACATTGGTAGATGTACCTATATGGTGATTGTGATGCTTCGCTGGAGGCTGAGTGTGGACTGGCTGAGAGAGAGAACTCCTAAGGGCTGAGTCTTAGGACAACCACAAATTCATGGGTCTTATCTCTAGGAATCCCACTAATTCAGGGAAAATTATATTTCTAGCAAGAAATATAATTATATTTCTATATAATTTCTATATAGCAAGAGGAGGAGAAAGCTAACCATTTTGAAATACTCCCAGAACACTTTCCATTTTAAGAAATATCTTCCCTGCAAGAAAAAAGACCACCAAATACTTATACAACTTGGGAAAAAGAAATCATACAACTCCAGTCCCATCTAGCCTTCTTGTATCACCGAAGGGAAGGGGAAAATTGATAAGAAACATTTGTGAAGGTCACATCCTCAGAAACCAGGCCCACTCAAAACAACTGACATTATTTATAACGTTATAGAATACTTCCTTTGCCCCATATCTCATCAACACATCAACAAAACTTCAGTATAATAATAGGTCATAGCTGAAAGAACTGCAAGACACAGAGTCTATTTAAGAAGCGCCGCTTTGGACACAGTCTATTTAAGAAGAAGCGCTTTGTTCCCTTTTGCCAAAGATGATGGGACCGACAAAAACGCGGACACTAATAAAACCTAAGCTGCTGACACTAACAGCTACAGCAAACGTTAAACACAGTTCAACTCCTAGCAGGATTAGCATAAGAACTCACACTAAAGACTTATTTGCCGGCTGGGCGTGGTGGCTCACGCCTGTAATCCCAGCACTTTGGGAGGTCAAGGCAGGTGTATCACCTGAGGTCAGGAGTTCGAGACCAGCCTAGCCAACATGGTGAAACCTTGTCTCTACTAAAAATACAAAAATTAGTCGGATATGGTGGCCGGCGCCTGTACTCCCAGCTACTCAGAGGATGAGGCAGGAGAATCGCTTGAACCCAGGAGGCGGAGGTTGCAGTGAGCCGAGATTGCGCCACTGCACTCCAGCCTGGGTGACAGAGAGAGACTCTTGTCTAAAAAAAAAAAAAAAAAAAAAAAAAGACTTATTTACCACAGTTCCTGACTCGTTATGTCTGGATGTCAGCAAAAAAATTACAAGGCAGGCAAAAAAGGCAAGAACAAAACTTGAAGACTTTGACCCAGCACAAAAGAAAGCGTTTATTTTGAATTAAACTTTTTAACAAATTTGTAACAAAAGACATGATTAATAAATATTTTCAACATTCTAAGTGATAATGTATATTCTTGTTTCTTTCAATCACAAAGCATTCTAGGACTTTTTTGCTGACATCTATAAGAACATGTAAGAGCACACTTTGTAGTCAAATAGCCACAATTCAAAAAACCATTCATTTTTATAAAATTGCAGTAATTGTGTCTAAGACCATATTAATTAAATTGATTCTTTAATACTCTTAGGAAAAAATCTGAACCTATAATTCAAAAAATTTTTTTCCGTAAATAAAAACAAATAAAGACCAAAGGCCATGGCTATATCGTTCATTCAGTGGCAAAACTCTTATTGACTAGTTTTAGGAAATAACATCTGACAAGGTTAATACAACCAATTTATTCCAAAGGTGAATGTTATCTCAGTAACTGTAGAAATGTTCCAAAGAAAAAACAAACAAAAATAAGAGCCACTATGGATAAATGAACAACCTTAACTACCATGAATGAAAAGCAGCTGCAGAATATATATTTGATAATGCGAATTTGCTAGTTGGGCAAATATATACATATATACGTATATACGTATATACGTATATGCATATCATATATACATATCATATATACATATATACATATACGTATATCTATACATATACGTATATATGTATATACATATACGTATATATGTATATACATATATACGTATATGTGAGCATATGTCAGTAAAAATACATATATATTTGTATATATATGTGTTTTTATATATATAGAGAGAGAGAGAGAGAGATAAATTGCATATTTACAAAGAACCACTGAGATGTTGAAACAAGAGATAAATGAGAGAGGGTTAAACTATGAAGAAAAGTGGCTTATAAAATGCAAAACTCAAAGCATTAAGTAAATTTATTGGAGTGATTTAATAATTATTACACAGTTCTTAATTTTGCACGAAGGCTGGATTGTTAATAAGCCATGTTCAGAAAACAGCAATATTTACTCCAGGAATATTATTGGAAGAAATCAGAAGCTAGTAAGGACACACATGAAACAGGATTGGCTGTGGGTTGGTAATTATCAAAGCTGTGTGATGGATATATGAGATTTCATAACACTCTGTTCCCTACACTTGTATTTCTCAAAGTTTTTCTCAATCAATTTTTCATATTTTTCTGACATTGAAAAGGTAAATGTATTCTATCATCAGGATGTCAAGATTTTCATTCATATATTCATTGTTTATTTATTCAGCATCAACCACATACTTGGCGGAAAGCTCTGCATTTATCATGCTTTTCCTCATTCCAATCAAGAACTTAAAGAGGAAGTAAAAGGACTGATGGAGCTCATCATCAGACTCTAAAGAATGACAATGATGCTGGATTTGTAACAATTATACAATATTCTCCAAACTTAATAGAGAACAAATGAATAAACCCAAAGTAATCAGTAAACTGGCAGAATAATCAACAATTTGTTTTGAAAATTTTTGCCAGCCAGAGCCACCTGCATCCAGCCTGTGCTCTTCAACGACAGGGAGAATTTTACACATTGGAATATTTATCTCATCATAAGGTCAGAATACTTCCAATTTTTGCTAGATAAAACTCCTCAACTTTCTGCAACTTGCATAAAATTTTCTCTTCATTACTGATGCTTTATATTGAAAAAACGACAAACATAATCCACTTTATTGTTGGCAAAAAAAGGAAGGTGAGAAATTCAACAATGAGTTGCTGCTTTGCTCCCTCAGCCCAACTAGCAAATTCGCATTATCAAAGTCATCAATCAGCATTTCCTGTTTTTTTTTTTTTTTTTTTTTTTTGCTGAGCATCAGAGTGTTCTCAGTAACATATTTCAAGCAGAAAACTCGGCTACAATATACAGATTAATTGTTGATAAATTTAGTGACAAAATTTTACGCTGTCAAAATTTAATGTAGATATCTGCTTGTTGTGTTTAAGACTGCCTCACTCTACTGTATAAAACAGAACCCCTCTCCATGCTAAAGTCTTATCTTAAACCCCTATCTAGAACTAATCTGGAAATGATATATTTCTGTTTTGCAAAATATTTTATTTACTTATGAGTCATCCCATTTTCTCAGTACCACCTTAAATCCAACTAGTTTCAAAGAGCTATTGAACTTGTTGATTCTTATAATATTTTTCATGTCTCTGCTTTGCTGTAGGCCCACACTGTTTCTCACATGGGTTATGGCAATAACAATGGATTTGTCTCCTTTATTCCAGCAGTGACCCCACCTGTCCATCATACAATTGTTATGTGTTAGAGTGACCTTTCTAAACAATGTTATTGTCATGTGATTTCCTTGCTTAAAAGCCTTCAATAGTTCCCGCTGGCTTCAGAAAAAAAATATCTGAACTAACAAGTTATCTAAACAAAGATAATTTGGAATGTTAGACTTTTGATGACATCATTCCGTCATACTTTCAAACAGATCCCTAGTTTTAGCCACTGGTCTTAGCCTACAAAATGTCATTTGTTGTGCTATTGCTCATAATCTCCTTCCATCTGTAC
Source organism: Hylobates moloch (assembly GCF_009828535.3). Lineage (NCBI taxonomy): Eukaryota > Metazoa > Chordata > Mammalia > Primates > Hylobatidae > Hylobates > Hylobates moloch. The sequence goes on along the minus strand of NW_026652286.1, from coordinate 77,300,616 downwards.
ATATTCAACTTTTCAAAACTGTTACTTTTTTTGAACCAGTTTCATTAAGGCCCTTGTTTTGGAAGCTTATCATCCCTTCCCTGAACTATCCCAGGTAAATATGTTTATATATGTATTTCTAGTAGCCCAAATATATCTCTACCTTCACTTTTACACATTATGCTTTGTCGGTTTTGTTAGTGGTCTTTACACTAGATTGAGTTTCTTATGGATGGGAAATTTTGCCTTAATTCTTTATATATCTTTGTATTAAATACTATGGAATGTAGTAGAAACTCACTGGTCAAGTGTGGTGGCTCATGCCTATAATCCTAATCCTAGTGCTTTGGGAGGCCGAGGCTAAAGGATTGCATGAGCTTAGGAGTTTGAGGCTGCAGTGAGGTCTCATCATGCCATGGCACTTCAGCCTGAGTAATAGAGTGAGACCTTGTTTGAAACAAAAGAAAAAAAAAAAAAGAAGAAGGAAAAGAAAGAAATTCACTAAATGCTTGTTAAATAAATAAATAGCTTATAATAATGATAACTGTTTTCCATACAGGCCTCCTTTTTAATTCTGTCCTTCACTCTGATTTCATACTAATTTTAGAAAGTAAATCTTTGATTATTTTATCCCCATTAAAAAAATCTTTAAACATTCTCCATTACCAATGGAATAAACTCCAAATGTCTCTCACACAGGTTCATCTTTTACCTTATTTCAAAAGCTCCTTTTGGATACCATGTCTCCTAGCCAAGTAGAAATAATTACTCCCTGCCCCTTACACACTCCATGTCTATCGTTGCCTCCTCACCTTTGATTATGCCTCCTCGTGCCTTTAATTTTTCAATATTTAAAAGTACGGATTTTTACTTAGAAAAGAACATGGACAATCATAATACGGAATTCTATTTCACTTTGCACTCTAATGCTAGGGTAATTTTCTTATTTCTTCTATTGCATTAATTAAAAGCAAGGACTATAGGTTATAATTTTTATCTCCCATAGTATCACTGCATCTCATAACTGATCAATAAGCCTTTGTTCCGTGAAAAGTGAATGAATGAATGAATGAATGGAGAATAAATGAATGGTGTGTGTGTGTGTGTGTGTGTGTGTGTGTGTATGTGTGTATACTAAGTTGATTACTGTGACTGAAACATGGAGATTGTGTCCTGCATTTCCTGAGCCCATTTTTTATGAGGGATTTCAGTTAAGTTGATCATATAAAGAAGATGATTGTATAATAATTAACAGGCAGTTAAGCCATTTTTAATGAGCAAAAGCAATTACTCCAAATCTTTTAAAAATAATGAGAAAGCAAAAGCTGTAGCAATGCAGAACGAAGTTGAAAGAATTACAGATAGTGCATTTATCGTTAAGTTCAGCATATGTGTGCTTTGTTCAAAATGCTCATTTCAAACCTCTAGAACTTATGCAAAACTAGAAGGAAGAAGGAGGAAAAAGGAATAAAGAGGAAAAGTACATCTTGAATAACTTTCTGACAAGAAGAGAGAAACTGACTTAAATCAAAGCAGACCCATCTCCCAGAGGCATGAAAACTTAACCCAACAGTAGTTCTAATTAGACTGTTTTTAGAGCATGTTAACACCTCGTTAAATTGAGTAGGTTCTGACCTTAACATGTTACGCATTTTAATAATTACCTTGAGAACAGCAGAAAGTTTCCTTCTCTGTAACTTCAGTGTTTCTCTGAATTTATTGAAATATCAGATGCCACTATTTCATTTCAAATTCAGTGTTCACAAAATATATCCACCAATGTTTGGCCATGTCAGAAATGCATCCATGTGATCAGAGGAAAGATGGATGGGTGACTGCATTCCTGTGAACTATTATTAGGAGTAATTATAAAGCCATTCTGTATAGTAGAATCATTACTGAAGGAAAATTTAAAACACAGACATGATAAATAAGTCTTTTCTGGAGGTCAATTTAGTACTGCCTAATAAAGAGTAATTCCACTTCTGGGCATTAAAGGTAAATAAAATACATAAAGACTCCCTTAGAGGGATGATCACTGCAGCACTGTTTATTAGGAAAAAAAAATTGTAATGAAGCCAAATGTTCAACAATAATAATGCTGCATTAAATACTAGGCAGCCATTAAGATAGTGAGTCAACTTATAATACTCAGTTGTGTAGCTGTTCACCAATGCAAAATATAAATACCTTAACAGTACATAAGGTATGACTATGAATTTGACAGTGCAGCGGTTGAGAATAGGGACAAGGCCTTGATGTCCACACAAAAGGCCCTATGTCCTGGATTCATTCCTTATTGGTATGTCATCAAGTTGGGTTGTTGTCTTTATGGGTCTAAGTTTCTTCAGATGCAAAATGGTTTGCCTTACCAAATGGTTTTAGTTGCCTAATATATTATGAAATATTTTTACTTCAGTGTTAGATACAACCAAAAAAAAAAGATCTATCATTTCTCCAATATACATACATCTGTAGGTCTACTCCATTTAGTTTCTGGTTTATAATAGCCACTAAGACATGAAGTAATGATGTGGAGCACACGATATATATGCTCACTACATTTTGTTACTCTAACAAATATTTGGGGACTAGAATGAAAGCAAAAGTATTTTCAATTATATTGTTATCCACGATTGTGCAAACATTAGTGATATTTGATTTAAGAAGAAGCAACCTTTCATGTTCTAAAAAAGATACAATTCATTATTAAATTTCAACTGCATTAAGTCTTATATTAATAGCATTAAATTGCCTTTTCACCATGTTTATATTTCTCCTACAAAATAAGAAAAATGTCTTACAAAGGACAGGGTCTTATGCATAGAATCTGTGTCACTGCCTAACTGCATAATTATTTCAAATATGTCAGATATTTTGTTTATTTTCTAAGGCACTCTGATTCAAAAATAATACTTAATTTTCTCTTTCCCTTCTATACCTGTCTTTTGCTGAGCAGCTGCAATTATTAGGAATGTGCTGATATGCTAACCCTCAAAACCTACCTTCTCCACTTTCCCATTCCTTTTTTGCCTTCTGTATGGCTGCCCTAACATGTTACCACAGATTTAGGAGCTTAAAACAATACCAATGTATTGACTTATAATTTTGGAGGTCAAAGTTCAAAATGGGTCTCACTAGGCTAAATCAAGGTGTCAACAGGGCTGCATTCCTTCTGGAGCCTCTAAGAGAATGTTTATTTCCTTTTATTTAATAGCTTCTAGAAGCCACCTGCATTCCTTGCCTCATGACCTATTCCTCCACCTTCAAAGCCAGTAGGATAACATCTTCAAATATTGCTCCTCCCTCACTTTCTTTCTTTCCTTCCCCCTCTGTGTGTGTGTTTCTGTCATCACATTTCGTGCTCTGCCTCCTTTCTCATTCTTTTCCTTCTAAGGGCTCTTGTAACTATACTGGGTTTTTGTAATTATATTAGGTCTTCCTGGATAATCCAGGATTTCTCCATGTCTCAAGCTCTTTAACCGTTTGCCATGTAAAACGTTCCAGAGATTAGGACATTTACATCTTGGGGACTCATGATTCTGAGTACCATGCCTTCTCTAACAACTCATTACCACCAGAGTAGTTTTGTTTTCTGATCATTGCATTTACTTTTTTAGTTATTCTACATAAATTTCAGGATAAATGTTGATGTCCTACCATGCAAGGCCCTTCTCCATCCATAGATCTCCATTTCCATCTTTAACTTGCACCGATCCTCTACCATACCTTTTATCCCAGCCATATGGACACTGTTCTACACCCTCTTCTCTACATATGGCCTCCTCCCTTGGTCTAGATAAGAGGGAAGAGGCAATAAGTCAAGCAGTGACATGATAAACAGAGGAAAGAGGACAATTGAGTAACACATTTAGGAAGTAGAATTAACTTTGCTTAGTGATTACTGAATATGTAAAGTTTGAGCTGAGGGGTATAAGAGAGAAAACTAGGAAAACAAAATTATGAAAAAACAATGGGTTTGGGGTAGGGGAAGATTACAGATTCAGTTTTGGACTTAGAATGAAAATATACACTAGATGTTAGAATAAGAGAATTATTAACTTTCATGGATCTTCATGCAAAATTTGAGATTATTTTAATGTCTGTGACTTAGTGTGTATTTTAATTATTTATATCTGAAAAAAAGGAACTATTGCTGTCAAAAAGTACTCCTCTAAAAGGGCCCAGGAGTGTTCCTTTTTGACTCTTTTGCACAATCTTGCAACACCCTCAAAAATTATACATGATAAAATAATTTTTGATTTGCAGACTGGTGCCAAGCATCTTGTCAGCAGTAAAAGACAGTTGGCTCACAATCTTTAGATGCTGTTCAGTGCTTTTGATTTAATTCCAGGGGCAGGCTATGAATAGCTAACTTGGTGAGATTTGTCTTTAGTTTGCTTTCAAAGCCTTATTTGATGCTGATTCATAAATTATCCTTGCTGCATTACAGAATCTCATTATCCTTCATTAGAAAAAGCATACTAAAGAGAAGTTAGTATTACATGTCAGGCACTGCCTGTGGGATGAAAGAGCCAATGAAGGAAATGGCATTGCAGTCTCCCAGCACAAAGAGGCAACAAAATGCAGGCTCTAATCCTCTCATCTTTGATATGTAGCATAACATAAGTCTAATAATACAAGACTAAACTTAGGCTGATATCTGATTAATAGATAAGAACAATGAGTAAATGCTTAAGTGAGGAGATGTTTATTATATTCTAGCCTCCCACAAAGTACTGTGGCTATCCCAGTGCCTGGCACATACTAAGTGACTGATCAGTAGACTTTGATTAAACGTGTATGTCAACTTTAATTTTTCCATGAGTCAAATCAATTGTATTTGTTAATTAGAAATTTCAAAATCTTCATAAAGGGGTATTATTATAAATATTCTTTACATAGCAGTTATTATAAGGTTTACAATGTTTTTTACTATTTCCCTACATACATATACAGAGCATAATAAACCAAAGAATCAATACCAGTATGTAATTTTTTCCCTTATTTTGTTATTTGTTATAATGTTGCAAGGTACTTTAAATTGACAAAGTATTATAGAAAGCACTGTTCCTTTCCTCAAAGAGCTTACAGTATACTGAGGATGATACAGCAAATATAATGGGACAAATCAGAATACTCTTAATAGTCAAGTCACTCATTTCAGACACATTAACACCATTATTAAGATGTGCATGCTAAATATCTAAGAACTGAATATTAACATAAATCAAAATTTTTGCTCAAAAATTTTAAAACTTCTGAAAATAAAGAATATTATTTATTGTATTAGTCAGAGTTTTCCAGAGGAACAGAACCAACAGGATATATAGAGAGAGTTTAATAAGAGGGAACTTACTATGGAAATCGGCCATGAGATTATGGATACTGGGAAGTCCCATGATATGCCATCTGCAAGCTGAATAACCTGAAAGCCAGTGGCATAATTCAGTCTGAATCAAAGGCCTGAGAACCAAAGGAGCCAATGTTGGAAGTCTCAGAGTTCTAAGGTGCAAGAACCTGGAACCCTGATGTCTAAAAGCAGGAAAAGACGGATGTCCCAACTCCAGAAGAGAAAGTGAATTCACCCTTACTCCACCTTTTCCTTCTATCTGGTTCTTCAGTAGATTATATTATCCCCGTCTCCTACATTAGTGAAGGCATATTTCTTTAGTCTACTGATTCTGTAAATGCTAGTTTCTGATTCTGTAAATGCTAGTCTCTTTCAGAAACATCCTCACAGACACACTCAGAAATGATGTTTTAGCAGCTATATGGGTGTCCTTAACTCAGTCAAGTTAGACACATAAAATTTAGCAGTAGAGGCATCTAGATTTTTGAGAAGCCTGTTTTGAAGAGGTTTAGAAACATATAGAAGTCAATGATTCAGAAAACACAGGGCATTTAATTACAGCTGGACAGAACTTTGTGACATAAGGCCCTCTTGGTATTACCACTATTATTATTAGCTTAACCACTAAGTCAAAAGGCTATATAAAATCAGATGTACAGAAAGAATGAAGAAGATAGGATAAGAGGCCACATATAAGAGGGCTGGAGAGATTTTCAGATAAAAGCCAGATCTTTATGGCATTTTAAATTGTTGGGTCATGGGGTAAGGTGGTGGGGAGAATGGGGAGGTAACCCACAGTCACTGAGTTGTGTAAAGGAGTAGTAGAGTTTGTGTGGGTATGTGGTATTCTTTTCTAGGGCATTTTCTGATTGGATTGTCAGAATATCATTTTTCTGACTAAATGAAAAAGAAAGTTCATTCAAATTCAAGTAAGGGAGCAGGTACTGATTTTATTGTTCCATACCTCGTCTACTTTGAAGATGAAAGAATTTGAAACAATGTAACCAATTCAGAGAAATGAATGCAGTCAGAGTTGACCTAATCAGATGTCCACAGGGAGCCATAATAAATGAAACCGACTCAGGATCAATGTGCTGAAAAGATGATCATAATAGACCTATGTGGTTCACTTATGAAATGGAACTGGAGAAAGAAAAAGCAGAGCTGAATTTCATTCTTCTCCAGTGTGGTAACTATTAAAATGGAGTCAGAAGAGAAATAAGAAAAGAGCCACAAACATGCAGCCTCTAAAACAGTATTGTGCTTTTTCTGAAGAAACACTTAATAAATGAATGTTATTTTAATAAGGGCAAATAAAAAGATCATTGAAGAAAAAAAGAACAGGATGCGTGGGATTTTTCAAGGATTCTCTTCTAAAAGACCTTTTATAAGATAATGAAGGAAGAAAATTTAAATGACAGCAACAGATAAACTAAAGTCAAGTCACTTTTTCATCTTTTCAACCTGATTTTTCACTCTTATGCTTCATTTTTTTCTGATGGCTTATGGAGGAAAAATCTTTAGTTCTTTCATTTACTCACAGAGAACTGAAAATGAATGAGCTTTTTGGCAAGTAGTAGTAAACCCCCGGAAATTGCCATATTCAATGAAGACTGAAAGGCTCACCAAACTCAGTGTAAATAAAGGAAATGTTCCAATAGCTTAATTTTACTCTAATTAAATATTTATGTGAAAGAGTATGATGTATCTCAATAAAGAAAATGCATTCCATTTAAAATAGTTGCAAAACATATTGTCACCTTGATTTCTAGCAAGGAGAGATTGCATACAACATTGCATTCACATTGAAATACAAAACACTGTCCTTTGTCCTGATTTAACCTGTCTCCTTTATGCAGCTAGATTCTTATTTTATTGCACTCATTTATTAGGTCTAACTTTTTTCTACGTCAAATTGAACTACTTAAAAATTTCAAGTTTAGTGTCTAAAACAAACATTTAACTACTGTAAGCTCCTCATTATGTGTGTTGTTTTATAATATTGCTCTACTTTCCCATCCACTTGATCACCCGTGGTCGATTATAATAATAGCAAAATGCTTAGAGCAGCTGAAACCTGACTTGCTGCTGCTGAATCCTAATTTATTTTTAGAGTTTCCAAGAAACCAAATTGTTCAACCATGTTCACCTCTGCATATAAGATGTAATGTCAACTCAGGAACTGTCTACATAAAAATTTTTGAGATCACAAATACATTTCAAGGAAAGCACCCTTGGTGGCCCTTGCTTCTAAGTCTGGCTTTAAATATGCATCAAGACTGAAAAATGGTTACAAAGTAACAATACTTTGAGTTCATGATTTTGCTGCCTCTGAAGAAAATGTAAATGTCATCATTAGTAACTGCATTTCTAGGTGGGGAGGTGGGTGAATGGAAAGAAAAATCTGCAATAGCTTCATTATAGGCTTTGCAGAAACTGAAATTTCATTCACTTAAAGAAGTGGAAACACTTTAATATACTATTCCAAATGGGTAGAAATAGCTTAGACATTGCAGTGGTAATTGGAGCCAAGCTGCTTTGTGCTGCATATGGAAGCCTTCCTAATTCTACCTCACTTCCATGGACAATTGAATGTTGGTTCACTGCTTGTTTTGCCTCAGGGTGATCAATTGCTAAGGGAAATATCCTCCACATTTTCCCATAAATGGAAATGATTCCTGTCTGATTCCATGACACTTTATTATATTTTGTATAAAATTGGCAGCTTTGCCTGTTGCACATTTCCAAATGGGAGGTGATTACTGAAAGATTTTCCCCATCAATTGATTTTTGTTTAGGATTCCCTGAATTCATATATTTACTACTGTTATATGTGTCTCAATTATAAAATAACTAAAATTTTAACATTGTTTTGTTAATACTTTTATTTTTGCATTCCATTATATGAAATGGTCAAGTAATTTAATAGAAGATTAGTACAAGTCATGTTACTCAGCCCTGGAAGAAAATCATATTAGGTTATTTTCTCATCGATAAATAAAATGAAGGATATGCAGAGGCCTATAATTATAATATTGCCAGGTGAACTCTTTGTAGCTAAGATTCCCCACATGAAGTGTACTAGAATAAAATGTATTTATTTATTTATTTATTTTTGCTAAAGGATGGAGATAAGTTGCTTTTAATGTTCCATGCAGGTGGATTATATCTGAGATCTTCAAATGGAAAGTTTCTATCCAATATAAGCCATTCCCCACCCCAGTACTCAATAAATAATAATGCTGAACAATCTGGTGGACAAAAGTGAATTTGGAGCTGCTGTAAGTGTAATGTAATTTTCATTCTGAGCAGCATGAAAATACGGCCTCCAGCATTCGTAGTTAGAAAAAATACTGTAGGTATTGGATCATGTGTCAAAATGGTTCACAATATTGTATAGTTTCAAGTTTTCAAGATGTTAAGTTTTATAATAAACTAAATAATGCATGTATCTTTATACATAAGGCAATCTGTGTATACTGAAGTTGTATACTCAAAAAGTTTACTGAAGGGAAATATATTTTAGTCAAATTCAGTCATTATATTCTTTGATTAAATACGTCACAGTGATTCTGTTGGTGGGACTGTAAACTAGTTCAACCATTGTGGAAGATAGTGTGGCGATCCCTCAAGGATCTAGAACTAGAAATACCATTTGACCCAGCCATCCCATTTGGGTATTTGGGTATATACCCATATACCCAAAGGATTATAAATCATGCTGCTATAAAGACACATGCGCACGTATGTTTACTGCGGCACTATTCACAATAGCAAAGACTTGGAACCAACCCGAATGCCCAACAATGATGGACTGGATTAAGAAAATGTGGCACATATACACCATGGAATACTATGCAGCCATAAAAAAGGATGAGTTCATGTCCGTTGTAGGGACATGGATGAAGCTGGAAACCATCATTCTGAGCAAACTATCGCAAGGACAGAAAACCAAACACCGCATGTTCTCACTCATAGGTGGGAATTGAACAATGAGAACACTTGGACACAGGGTGGGGAACATCACACACTGGGGCCTGTCATAGTGTCAGGGGAGGGGGGAGGGATAGCATTAGGAGATATACCTAATGTAAATGACGAGTTAATGGGTGCAGCACACCAACATGGCACATGTATACATATGTAACAAACCTGCATGTTGTGCACATGTACCCTAGAACTTGAAGTAGAATACAAAAATAAATAAATAAAACAATGCTTTACTGATAAAATAAAATAAAATAAATATGGTGATTGTAAGGTAGGCCTTTGCCTATTTTATTCTATTTTAGATAACTTCATTTTTAGAAGGAATCTGGAAATTAGTAAGCATTCCATGGAAGTTCATTCAGTGAGGAAGATTATTTATTCATAAAACCAATACTGTTCACATTTCATTATGAGTAAAAATTTAAATGGATCCCTTAAAGCCAAAAACTATTATTAATAAGTAGATACAATTACAATATCCAGCTTAGGAAAATAACACAAGCAATTTGAGAATAACTTTTTTAATACACAATAAAATTAAACTTTATAGGCAAACAATCTTAAATAGAGTAAAAGTCGGGATCTGGTTTCTCTGAGCTATGAATATTACTTGTAAATTTCACCACTAAGCCCTGAAGAAATATGAAAGGAAAGTGCATAGATGAGCTAGGAGTAGTTAATGGCCAAATATGTTTTAGAAATCATATAAAATTTATCTCTCTCTCAAGTAGGCTTGCAGCAAAAGTATATATTTAACTTTTTAACCCCATGTACTCCAAATTTATTTGACTGTGGAATCTTTTATTCCAGGAACATCTATTAATACCTGGAAGAATAGCATTCTCTTTAAAGAAAACAATTTTAGGAAATTCAATAACATTGCATAATTACAACTATTTCCCAAAACAACTTATAGATGCAGCTTAATGCAGCTCTATTCATGATCTAAAGATAGATCATGATAGAATGGGGTGTTATTTCAACTTCAATTAATCTCTTTCCGTGTTGCCTGTAGTGAACATAAATAATTTAATCAGGGAAAAAATATATTTTACATTCTAGTTAAGATCTGTAAATTCATGATTGGAGGCAATGTCTCTGGTCCCAACACTAAATGACTATGAAATGAAATTACTGTGAAAATGTATCTTATGAAGTACAATGAGAAAAAAATTAAAAGTACATAGCCTCATTCAAAAAGAAAAAAATTATCTGTAGGGAGTAGAACTGAGAGGAGAACCAGGGTAAAGTTTATGGCCTCCAGGAGGAATTGGCCTGGGATTGGTTTCAGGACCTAGTCAAGGATTAAAATCATTACATGTGAAGAGGGAAACAGAACAGATGGAGTGGAGTTGGGCTCCTTCAAAAAAGACGATGTCTAGGAATTAGGGCAAAGCATATTAAAGCACATATGAAAAACTGCTTCACACTCATTTATTTTGGCAAAAAGCAGAAAACAAACAAAAAAAGTCAAATCAGGCAATTTGAGCTACTGGTAAAGAGAACTTTTCTATGCTGCTGGTGATGGTTTCGATAGCTAATGTTTATTGTACATTTAATGTGTTGCAGACACTCTTCTAACTGCTGTATATAAATAAACTATTTAGTCTCTACTGCAACCCAGTAAAATGGATAATATTGTTGTGTTTATTTAATGAATTAGAAAACTAGGTAGCCGAGAAATATTTTGCCAAGGTCATACAGCTGGTTGCCAGGGAATCTGACTCCAGAATCCACGTCCAGAAACAACCTACTGCAAGAGAACATAAAATGGTACTATTACTCTGGAGAGCAGAATGGAAAACTACAGTAAAAGGGAAGAAGTATACACTTGAAAACCACACATTTCCACTTTTGGATATCATTCCTATTCTATACAGAGTCGGAGAGGCGAATACAAAAAGAATCCTTGCAATATTATTTATATTAATAGTAGACACATATAGTATTTATTTTGCCTAAGAACAATTATATTTATTGGGCATATTATTCTCTACAACAATCCCTATAAGGGAGTTTCTATTAATATCTCCACTTTAAAAATGAAGAGGCACAAAGATTTATGTTTATAATAACAAGATAGTTGAAACTACCTCAATAATCATTAATAAGAAAGCAGAGTTTTAAAGCCTAATATATACATGTAAGGAAAGCTTTAATCAGCCATACAATGAATAGTCTATACCTAAATGTAAAAATCTAAAAATATAAACTTTCTAAAGCTTATTGATTCTAATATATTTTTAAAGCATGAAAACATAAGATAAATATTTTACATGTACTTAGAAGATTCCCTTTAAGTTGAGAGGGAAAAAAATGGAGTGGAAATTGTTCACTAATGACTGCCAGTATCTATATTGATTCAAGTTTTAAACAATATAAGCTCTGAAGTTAATATGGACAAATATTAATTTTTTTAAAGCTGATTGGTGAGTATACTACTGTTTGTTATATAATTTTCTATATTTTACATATGATTATTATATTTTATACTAAAATGTGTGACAGTAAAATGAAATTGTTTTCATCATGTATTAATCAACTTGACATTAACTTTATTAACCTCGTTAATACTGACTTGCACAATTAGACAAGTTATCATGAAAAAATAGCTAATAATATTTACCATTTATTGGAAGTGTATTTTCTGAAGCCCTACAAGTTTTTATATTCTTTATTCATCTAATTATTTTTAAAACTGTTTTAAATAGATGTAAATGTTGCTGAAATTGCTTGCTAAAGACAAAGCTATTAACGGATTGAGCTGGGACTAATACAAAAGTTAGTCTGTTACCTACTTCCATGGAGCTGTACTACATCTATAAGGACACAGTTACCAGTACTAACTACGGAGCTCCCAGAGTCATTAAAAGGAGATGTGTCTGGCCTCAGTAACCTTCTTGTCTGGACATAAGCCCAATGGAACTAACTGAATCATCTGGACATGGGGGCCCAATGCCAAAAACCCTTTAATCAGCATAGTCCCCATGAATATTGTATCTTCACCTCTCTTTGTGAGATCTGGGTTATGCCTGGAGGTTTAGAGTTGGCAGAAAGACAATGTGCACTGGAAATAGAAAAAGTTTAGGGTAGTTAATGAGAAGAAAGGAGTTCATATGAGTCAGTTTCAGCAGAACAAATTTCTGAAACAGTCCTCAAAAGTATGTAGAATTGTTATAAAAAATGACATCACCTATGCATAATTTGTTACTTTGAATTATATTAAAGTTTATTTCAGCTTAGATAGGTGTTTTTTTATTCCGAATAGAATTACTCCTAATATTAATAAATTCAAAATCTCAATATTTTTCTTTTAATTCATTTTTACCAATATGAAGCTATAGCTTTTAAAACTGTTGCTAATAAATGATGTTTTACATATTATGTTCATAATTCTGATGACATTGAGAATGAAAAATCTAGTCCTACAATTCAACATCCAGTGTTCCATAAAACACAAGGAATGTGATAGGACTTTCACAGTGGCTTCATATTGCCGATTACATCTACATATTGACTTCAACAAACTGAGACCTTTAATTCCTACCTTCCTCTATGCTGAATATTTTCAAAAAATTATAAAGCCACCATTGTGATTAAATTTAACTGTGTAATGTTTAGTTTCTTTAACTCATCTGTCATCAATTTTCTCATACACAAAATACAGTGTAGAATATCTTCAAAGCTAATTTAATATATAAATTTGCACCTTTTTAAAATTATATGTGATAATATATGTTTTCAATCCTTGCATATACAACATTCCCATAAATTTTTTCTCATAATTTTCACCCCAAACCAATATCCTGATAACTATATTGCTGTCCTGTGTTCCTGTGGTCTATTGATGTGTAACAAAAGGGGGTTTACAAGGAAAAAGGAACTTAGATTTTGCACGTACAGATTAGTCAAATGAACGATCAGAGAACATCTTTAGAAAAAAGAAAAAGATATGAAAGTTGTAGAAATTATCAAGGCAGGTTAGAAAATGGAAAGGCTGGAGCAACTAGAGATAAACATTGCTCATTTCATAAGTTTGCCTACATGCCTACATACCACTTATGGAAATTGAGCTCCTATAAATAAATCTACCAGTTATTTCTGAATTAACATATTAGAACCCAACACTAATTTCACTTTGAATCAGCTATACCCTAGAGTTGAAACCTGCTAGATCTAAAGTTCTTTCAAATCCTAAGAGAAACACGTCATTAAAAGGCTGTGGGAAAAAGGGATCAGCTTAGCTGTCATTTCCTGTGGCATTAACTTGGAAAACAGCTCATTTCCATATACCTTTTCAGGCCTTGTAGATATTTTAGATATTTAATTTTAATGCATGCTAAATCATTGCACCCTGCAATAAAATTTTCTCATTTTACATCAGCAAAGACTTTAAAAAAAAAAAACCAAAACAGAGCATCAAACTGGCATTTTTCCCCCAGGAAAATATTTAAATTCAGTTTCCAATTAGGCAGATAATTGTACATTTGAATGAGGGAATGCTTTATCAGTAAACTTCTTTTAGACTGAGGCTGGATGGGCTCTGTGTATAACTATCTCACTACATCTCATTTTGTCTCTCTGGCACTGATGATAATGTAGTAAAGAACATGAACTGTTTTCCTTCAGCTCAAATAATGAGTCAATGGGTCTGCCAGATGAATACCAATAGCATTATTCATTATCTTGTGACAGTTACATTTTTTGAAATATCTCATAGCTTTGTTGGTCTATATCTAGTAATTCTTCAAGGGCAATTTCCCAACCTTCAAGGAAGAGTGCATAGAGCAACACTGATTCTGGAAAAATAAGACAGATCTTATTTGCATAATTTAGCCATGAATTTCTGAGTACCTACTGGTTACTCAGATTTTTCCTAAGGGATATGTAAATTATATTTATCATACTCAAGAGTAGTCCTTTCTCTTTTGATTTGGTAAGGGGAAGCAGACTCCGCCTTCCAGAGGAAAGAGTAGCTTTTAAGGAGCACTGCCATTTTCTCCCTTATGGGTTCTCTTATTTTATCTGGTAGATTTGGTGAAGCAATGGTGGAGTATACATTCTATGATGGTACTTTTCAATTAACCCTATGGAAGATGGCCAGTCCAAAAGTTGGATCTCTGAATTTAAAATATGAGGTACTTAAGAATTTCTATTCTTAGCTTTGGGTCTTAGCATCAATTGTAAAACAACAGAAAAATCTCACTCAGGACACAATATCTATTTACATGAGAATGAGTAAAGATATAGGTATGCAAAAGGAAGAGAAATCAAAAGAATTGGTATTTGATAGTTCTTTTGTCTGTGGGAAATAAAGATAAAGTGACACTGGGGATGAAGATAGCTGGTTTGACCTCCGAAATCATTGTTTGTATAACTATTGGGAAATGGAAAATGAGTGACATGAAAAATTAATACTATGTACTTTAAAGATTTATCTGAGTTGAGAACTTATACTCTTATGTGAATCAAATCAGTATATTTATATAATTTTCTTAAACAGCATTTGTTTATTGTTCAGGCTTGATTCTGAATTGAAGAGCTGAAGAAAAGCTATGGCTGAAGTCCATGGGGACCAAGGGAATTGAAGAAACTTGGAGAGTATGTTTTAAATAATTGACCTCTTAGTTAATCACCTTGAAGCAGGGTATTAGAAAACCAAATCTTGAAAACTAGTTGTTTTGAGAAACTGAACAGATCTCACAGCCAAGGAAAGATTTGTGTGTTAATCCAATGCCATTCAAATTGAAAGAGAAGAGCCATAGTTGTGAGATAAGTATATGCAGAATTATGAAAAGGGAGTCAAAACCAAGACAAATAGGCTAGCAAATAATAGGGACTAAACGTAGGATAGTTAGCTTTACTTCTCAGAAGCTACACGATGGTTTCATGAACTGTGTTCAGAAATAGGGAAGGATTAAAAAAAAAAATCTGGCTAAAAAAATGGTGTATTGTTCACTATTAGAAATGCTGCCTTTGAGTCATCATGGATCTCCAGGTTGATATGTTTAATGGATGTAGGAGTTGTACGGTTAGGGAAAGATCAGGGTAAAATGTGATAATCTAAGTATTATAAATCAAATGTTTGTGTCCACCCAAAATTCATTTGTTGAAATCCTAATTCCCAAATATAATTATATCAGAAGGCAGGGTATGGGGAAATAATTAGGTAATGAGGGTGGAGCCCTCATGAATGAAATTAGGGCCCTTTTAAAAGAGACCCTAAGAACTCTTTTACTCTTTTTCTACCATGTGAGGATAAAAGTAGAAGTTGGCAGTCTACAATCCAGAAGAGAGTCCTCATCAGAACTTTACCCTGCTGGCAGCCGGATTTCAGACTTCCAGTCTCTAGAATTAGGAGAAATAAATTTCTGTTGTGTCTAAGCCACTCAAAATAAGGTACTTTGTTTTAGCAGCCCAAACTAACCAAGACACTGTGCATGTAGACAACAGTTAAACCGTGTGAATAGAGAGATTTTTCAAAGAGAACAAATAAATAAGATGATCAGTGGGTGGGTGAAAGGTGGAATGGCAACTTATAAAGAGGCATAAAGGCGTGGAGGAGGAATAGGAGACCTGATGGAGACTTGGAAAGGAAGAGTCGAAGAGAAAACAGGAGAATTAAGAGAATGAAGGTACAGACTGGTAATCACATCTAGAACCATTGTGGCATTTTTGAGAATAATTGTATGAGCAGTTTGATTCTAATTAAAATATTTAGCTTAATGTCTCAAGTAAAATTTTCAATTTTACAAATTAATTTTTTCTCTTGTAATATAAATCTTACAAATAATCATAATTAATGACCAAGCTTAATGTCTCAAGTAAAATTTTCAATTTTACAAATTAATTTTTTCTCTTGTTATATAAATCTTACAAATAATCATAATTAATGACCAAATATTTAAAATTTTAAAGAAAAAGTATGAACTATACTAGTTTTGTCAATATAGAATGATCTTATTCAAAGTATTTTAAAAATGAATCATTTTGAATCTAAATTAGAGATCTAGAGAAATAATGAGATAAACATAAAACAGAGAAATTATTCATGGTATAAACTTAATTTTTATGACTACCATTGTGGGAACTAATTCCTTTTTCCAAGTGAATGTTTGCCTCCAGGCAAGGTAAATAATTCAGAAAGGCAAAAATTCTTTTGTGACTCCATTTATAACTCACATAAAACACCTTCTTCTAAAGGTTATATTTTATCTCAATGACCTACTATCACTTTATAATATATTAAAATATTCTGGTCCTGCCTTTCCTGGTATCACTGTGCTCACTGTTTCCTGGTTCTGCACCTCACACTGATTCCCATGTGATTCCCATCCCTCTGCCACCTGGTGACTTCCTGTATTGCAGTGAATACAAAAACAAAGCAGTTTTGGTCTCTATGCAGTTGTTCAGGTTCAGACTTTAAAGTGCTCTCTTCGTGAGCTATCATTCTATCATTCTAGCTATTTGTTTGGGTTTTCTTCTGGCCACGCAGATGTCTGTGATAACAGTATTTACCAATATTAACTCTCCTTCAGCATGTCCTCTGCCCAAATCCCTGCTACAGTTGTGTGAAATTGGTTTGTCCCTCTCCTCTGAGATAGCAGAATTGGGGTTATTTAGACTGTTCTGACCCTTGGAATAGGGAGGAGTAAAGGGATTTACTCTAAGATTAAGCATGGCCTTTAAAAAAAATCTTTCTTCAAAGCATTAAGAAAATCCTCTCTGGCTATATTTTGTGTTGAGCTAAAAATTGCCTTAGTAATAAAATCAACTCACTTAATTCTCAAGATCTCCATGAAGTAGTACTTTCACTCTTATTATTCCCATTTTAGATGTAGGGACTGAGGCACAAAGACACCCAAGGTCATAGAGTTAGTGAGTAGGAGTCAGGGCACACGACCTGTTTGTTTCCCAGTATGTATGCTGTCTCCTGTACAGCAAGTCTCAACAAGGATTAGAAAGTGGAAAGACTGACGTGAAGGGCAGAGCTTTATGCCAACTTACATGTGGCTGCATAATACTACATAATGTGCTCACCAGGTTTCTGACAACCTAGCAGAAAGCTAAACTCTCTCCCAGGTCTCTGAGTTCACTGGGCAGACAGAGAGGAATGGACTGTCTTCCTACCTTCTTTCAGATGGCCAACATTTGCTGATGCATTTCTTAAAGCATGGTGGGCCACCAATGTTTTTTTCCATCCCAAGTGCGTTATCTTTAGAATAACTACAAATTTCTTTTAAAATATGACAATCTTTGGACCTTTAGTCTTGATCCTTTATATTGCAACTATTCTATTTTTCTGAGCCTTTTAGATATTTTAGTGCAAGATTGAAAGAAGGCTGCTTCAAGGTCTCCCAGAGAGGTTTCCTTTTAGCTGGGAATCTGCCATTAAATGCTGTTGGTGGGATGGGTGACGACATCAGAGCTGCGTTTCTGAGAGATTTATCTGGCAGTAGTTTGTAAGATGCATTGCAATGGGGCAACGTGGATTTTATAACTATTATGTTCATTTATGCATGAAAAACACTGACATCGAATTTCCTCCTTCTGAGCTAATACTGGTTATAGGAACTTCTTGAAGTTTGCTCCAGCTGCTCCAAATAATATAGGGTTGTATGAGAAAAATCTGGCTGGTTAAATATTGACTTATTTAACTAACATTAAGCAATCAGGAAGCTCACCAATAATGCCATGCTGTGTTTTTTTAATGTTTGATAATTTTAGCATTACCTTTTTTTCTAGGCATAAAATCACTTTGGGATAACATTATTCATAAAATTAATCTAGTCTTAAACTTCAATATCCCTTTAGATCCATGCATTTTCACTCTGACAGAGAGGTGAAATAAAAGATGTTATAAAGACTAATAAAAGACTATGATAACTGAAGACACTTCTTGGTAAAAGGAGACTGTCCTAGGTAGACATCAGAGCTGTAAATTAATAGTTAAATAAGATATATCATATTGGTTCTATATGATTAATAGTAATAATTTTTTTTAGTTACATAAACTAATTTAATAATACTAGGTCAACCTGGTAGTTTTTGGAGCTTCCAATATTAAGCCTCTTATGTTTTAAAATTCATTTGTCTCTCATAACTATAAAGTTGTAAGATTTCTCTGAATTGTGGGTCTCTGAAAATAATAGAAGAGATATTTAACAAACATGCTTCTTTATGATTTATTTTGAAAATAACTTTTTATGATTGCAGTAGAAAAAAGCCTTTGTAAACTCTTTTTTCCCTCTTTTTCATAGGCTGCTGCCAAGAGGAAATGAATAGTGTCTTTGAGATATTCACAAACATCCGGTGCGGATGGGGAAGCTCACTTTGAGAGCCAGCGTTTATTCTATTTTCTGTATTTGATCCATTCTCAACAAAGGCCGTTCCCAACCCTATCTTTCACAGTGTCTTTCTGCTGCACCAGATGTTGGAATAAATCCGTATTTCTTTATCAAATACTCATTCTCCCTGTGTTGCTCTCACTTGTTCTCTTATGCTAGGACCTTGGGATATTGAGATCTGAAATGTGCCCTGAAACCTCAGTCACTCCTCCCAGACCCAGTACAAGGGGAGGTCCTGGGACATATAAGCAGGTCAGGACTAAAGTATTTGTATGGCATGTGCTTCCTATGAAAGCCTTGTGTACTGGTATGTATGCAACCTCCCCAAGGGTGACCCCATTGGGTGAAACCAAGAGTGAGCTTCAGGAATATCCTCCTGCTAAGTGAAAACTTTCTCCTCCTTCAGGAAAAAAATCTATTACTTGAGGAAGTGTAAATATATTGTGTAACACCATTTCCCCCTCCAGTCATTCTTTTGCACATACAGAACGAAGAAGAGTGAATCTTTCTGCCTCTTCCCTCCCTACATCTCATGGATGTGATATGTAGCCTATAGGAGTTTTCTATGCTATTTTAATGGCCCCAACATAACTTTCCAGGAATACAAACATATAAATATTATTATAGTAATACTTTCCTTGCAACTTCTAATTAGTAGTAGCAATAACATATTCAGAATAAACCATGCCCATCAAGTTTCTATAATGTCAGCCATTCTATTTATCTCAAGGCCTGCCTGCAGCCCCTCATAAGAGAAATAAATATGTTTCCCATGCTTGCTCTGCAGTTTCAGTGGCATTCTCCTCTTACTCTTAGCCAACCTAACTCTTAAGATTTAGGTGAATTCCTTTTCTGCTCTTCCTTCCCCAGTGGGCTACTGGCCTAGTTCTTCACTGAGTTCTATCTCCTTTTCTCACGTGGAAGCTCTCTCGTTCGTTAGTTCCATCCCGCTCCAAAGAACCTACCTCTTACCTTGTTCTTCCACTCTGTAAAATTTTCAGTTCCCTGAAGAATACCCTTTTCAATATTTTTCAGCCTTTAGCCAGTTTTCAATGT
This sequence comes from Hylobates moloch, assembly GCF_009828535.3. Lineage (NCBI taxonomy): Eukaryota > Metazoa > Chordata > Mammalia > Primates > Hylobatidae > Hylobates > Hylobates moloch. The sequence continues at coordinate 77,280,891 of NW_026652286.1, read as the reverse complement.
CATAAAATATTATGTGAGCTGGCAGCTATGGCATGAATGGAGATTTCACAAGATTGGCTTGTGTATGATGGTCTAACTGGGGGTTAAGACAGTGAACACAACTAGAAGATAATGAGGATGTGAGAAAATAAGAAGGGCCAAGATTTGCCTTTTGGTCACACTTGTCTGATACGGGAAGGGGGCAGCGAAGTGCTGGTAGAGAACGGTGGGGTCTTTGGTGAGGACTCCACCCTTGAGCCTATGCCCATAGAGCTAAGTGAGGACAGACATTTCTGTTTTCGTGCCCAAAAGGTTGCCTTTTGGCCTACTACACCCCTGATCCTGTGCTCATTTAAACCCGAGACTTTAAGCAGGCACAGACACAAGTAGCTGAGCAACGAGAGGAGCAGAGGAACAGAGCAGTGGAGAGCAGTGAAGAGTGTGGCAGGGCAGCATGGCAGAGAAAGAGAAAAGAGGTATATACCCAGTAATGGGACTGCTAGGTCAAATGGTATTTCTGGTTCTAGATCCTTGAGGAATTGCCACACTGTCTTCCACAATGGTTGAACTAATTTACACTCCCACCAACAGTGTAAAAGAGTTCCTATTTCTCCAAATCCTCTCCAGCATCTGTTGTTTCTTGACTTTTTAATGATTGCCTTTCTAACTGGTGTGAGATGGTATCTCATTGTGGTTTTGATTTACATTTCTCTAATGACCAGTGATGATGAGCTTTTTTCATATGTTTGTTGGATGCATAAATGTCTTCTTTTGAGAAGTGTCTGTTCATATCCTTCACTCACTTTTTGATGGGGTTGTTTGTTTTTATCTTGGAAATTTAAGTTTCTTATAGATTCTGGATATTAGCCCTTTGTCAGACAGATAGATCGCAAAAATTTTCTACCATTCTGTATGTTGCTTGTTCACTCTGATGATAGTTTCTTTTGCTGTGCAGAAGTTCTTTAGTTTAATTAGATCCCATTTCTCAATTTTGGCTTTTGTTGCCATTGCTTTTGGTATTTTAGTCATGAAGTCTTTGCCCATGCCTATGTCCTGAATGGTATTGCCTAGGTTTTCTTCTAGAGTTTTTATGGTTTTAGGTCTTAGGTTTAAGTCTTTAATCCATCTTGAGTTAATTTTTGTATAAGGTGTGAGGAAGGGGTCCAGTTTCAGTTTTCTGCATATGGCTAGCCAGTTTAAAGATTATAAATCATTCTACTGTGAAGACACAAGCATATGTATGTTTATTGCACTACTATTCACAATAGCAAAGACTTAGAACCAACCCAAATGCCCATGAATGATAGACTGGATAAAGAAAATGTGGCACATATACACCATGGAATATTATGCAGCCATAAAAATGGATGAGTTCATGTCCTTTGCAGGGACATGGATGAAGCTAGAAACCATCATTCTCAGCAAACTAACACAGGAACAGAAAACCAAACACCACGTGTTCTAACCCATAAATGGGAATTGAACAGTGATAACATGGACACAGGGAGGGGAACATCACACAACGGGGCCTGATGAGGGGTGGGGGGCTAGAGGAGGGATAGCATTAGGAGAAATACCTAATGTAGATGATGGATTGATAGGTGCAGCAAACCACCATGGCATGTGTATACCTATGTAACAAACCTTCACGTTCCGCAAATGTATCCCAGAACTTGAAGTATAATTAAAACACACACACAAGGAAGGAAGGAAGGAAGGAAGGAAAGAAAGAAAGAAAGAAAGAAAGAAAGAAAGAAAGAAAGAAAGAAAGAAAGAAAGAAAGAAAGAGGAAGGACTTATGGACGCTGAGGAGAGATCAGCCAGGGGTGGTCGGAGAAGACTTCGGTCGCTGGACAGCCCTACTTCAGGGGAAGATCACCTTCTCACTCCATCCTCATCTTCAGTTCCCCATCCATCTCACTGAGAGCCACCTCCACCACTCAATAAACCTTGCACTCATCTTGCAGCCCACATGTGCTCTGATTCTTCCAGTACACTGGGCAAGAACCCAGGTTGTCACACTGGCCCCCTTTCTTCAGATAAGGCAGACGGTCTAATTGAGTTGATTAACACAAGCCATCTGCAGATGGCAAAGCCGAAAGCACACTGTAACACATGCCCACTTGGGCTTTACGAGTTGTAAACACTCACCCCTATAAGCTACTGTGGGGCCAGAGCCCCAAAACGCTCCTCATGACCTATGCACTTGCCCGCCTGCATGCTCACCCTAGGGGTTTGAGCATTTGGGCATGGAAGAAGCCAGCCACACCCAGGTCACATGCCCTGCCAGGGGGATAAGGGAACTTCTCTCATTTCAATTTCACATTTCTCAAAATTTAGCCTATGCTATGCTTCCACTCTGTATTTACCTTCCTTCTCAACACTTAGTTTCTTTTTTCCCTGCCCCTTTGACTCCAGTACTAATTTGCAGTGCACTTCAACCTAGAGCAATGACACAAGATTTTACATTTGGGGTAATATACTAATAGAGCAGCAGTGAAGAAGAGGCAGAAGCCAAGGAGGCTTATCTTCATGTTAGGGACACAATATGTGGAGCCATTACATCCAGATAAGTAAATTCACCCATTCCACATGAGTAGAGTCACTGTCTTAGAAGAGTGGCTAATCTGGCTTCCTGCAACCCTCTAATATCTACTTTTTCTTCTATCAAAACAACTAGAAATGTGATGATATAGAAGTTTCCAAATCTACTATAGAAACAACCTCCTTACCAGTTCCTAATGCTTTGGCTCTCCCTTCCATTTCCATTGTGCTAAACTAGAATCATATTAAACAAACAAGAAAGCTTCTTTATCAGAGTACAAAGACTAAAAAAATCAACAACTTAATAAATGTAAATAAATTTTACCATGTTTTTCAGAAAGAAATGCCCAGATATTAAAACGTTTGAATATTACAAATTAGTTGTGAATCAGGTACTAATTAATATATGATTAGACATTTTGAGACCTAAAATCAAATGAGAGCTTGGCTACCTTACCCTGAGAGAGAAGAAATCACTGAAAGGCAAATCTAGAGAAAAGTCTTTGAGCAAGAATAAAGTCTCTGAGTGAGAGCTCACTCTGAGGATCCCCTAAAAGCACAAGGAATACCTGGTTCCTAAAGGGCCAGATATTGGCATAACTGCTTTACAAAGCTGTCATTTAAACTCAGTTCAGATATGGGATATGGCCTGACTGCAGATATTGTACAAATGTAATCATGCAAAAGACTCACAAAACCTTTAGTTTTCTTCTCAAACAGTCTTTTTGAAATAAATCCTAAGAAGTCAACTCCAACGTGGTTTCTAGGGAAGAAACTAAGCAGCTTCAGTTTTCACACTTTGTTTTCAGTTTCCAGTTGCATATTCTAAGCTGTTGAGGAGTTTCATTTCCATTAAACACTACGTATTATAGATATATGTAACACAAATATAATACACATACTCTATATACCCATAGTGTGTATATATGTGTGTACATATATATTATATATATGTGTGTGTATATATATATAAAATATATATTTTTTCTTTCTCAGATACTTTGCAAAATATTGACTCTATATATAGTATATAAGGTATATATATATATATGGGGTCAATATTTTGCAAACTATCTGAGAAAGAAAAATTATTTCACAAATTTTCTTATTAGTTTATTCCTGGAAATTTTAATGGAACTTCATTCTGATTTTTATACTTGAAGTAATAGATCAACTCTCCTGAGTGACATCACAATCAATGTGAACATGAGTACTTAACAGCTACACACAAAGAAGAAACATAAATCTGTAATAACAAGCTACAAATGCCCTTTCTATATTAGTTGAGTATTTCAAGCTCCCTTTATACATAAGATGAGCTTCCAGTTTCACATCTGATTCTTCATTCAGGTGAGTTTTTCACATTTCTTACTGGTGTCAGAGTGAAAGCTTTTATTCACTGTGCATTTTTCCCCCTCCTTACACAATTTCAAAAGAATGAAGCTATAGAAAACTTATGGGCACTTAAATAAGACAGTGCATAAGCTAAATCCCAGTTTCACCAATTTCTGACATGCAGTGTGTGTTAATTTATTAAGCTGTAGGCTTATGTCTATGTAAAGGAAAGAATAACATTTACCAAACAAGTTTAATGTAAGAATGTAATGAATAACATATGTAAAGAATATCATTGATACCCAATAAATATTCAATACAAGCTGTTATTGCCACAGATTACATGTACTAAATCATCTGAGTTTTTTTCTACATAAAATTGTTGAGATTTTATTGGATGAATGGGTAAACAAAGAAAAATGTTAAATTATATATTCATTTTTTAACCAAATATTTGTTGAGCATTATACCCAGTTGTGCCATATCCTAGATAAAATGAATAAACCATGTCATCTAACAGCTCAAAGCTAAGTAGGGAAGACAGAAACACTAACATAATTGCAACAGACTCTGAAAAGTATACAAATTAGTATATGCATAAAGTATACTTGTGACTGATATAAGGGGTTTCAGCTAAGTATTCACAGAAAGAATACTTGGCCAACTCTTAAAGAATGAGTAGAAGTTCTTTACATATAACTTAAACATAAAACTACCTCAACCTTAAGTACTACAGAATGCATAAATGAGTGCTCTAACAGTGAACAGACTCAAAAAACTTGATATGACCTTGTTTATAAGACTAGATCACTTTATTGATTAACTTAATAGCTCCTTACATATATCCCCTTTTTCTGACCCTGCACTAGAAATACTGAAATGCATTCTCTTTGTTCAGCCTCCTTGAACTTATTCACTCTATATATGTATTTAATAAAGTAAACAGCTGGGAATTTCCCTGGAGTTGCTTTCTTTTCAGCATTTATTATTTTCCTTCCTTCAAATAATATCCCATCTGCTTTTAGGAAACTACTAGTTTTGCATTATTGGTCATGCAATTTTGATGGTACTGCCTAGGGTTTATTTGCACAGCTCATACCCTTGGCCACAGTGATTGGGGTCAAAGAAAGGTTCCAACACATTGATTATTTATTGGATGAGTTCACTAATTAATAGATGTATGCAGGCTTCAGCCAACAGGCACATTATATTTTCCTGGCCATCAGGATTGCTGCAGATATTGGCCAGTAATTTAGTCCAGCCCCAGAAGTGTGATCCTTAGAACAATTGTTAGGCCTGTGAGACAACAGCCTCTCTGAAGTGGGTGGTAGAAGAACGTAAAGGTTGCTGCTTGCTGCTGCTCTTGTACATCCGTTGAGAGGCACTGTTCATAGGGCTAAGCTAGCCCAGAGGGCAAGGGACAACGTAAAGAGAAATTCTAATCATTAGAATTCTAGTTTCTAATTAAACTGAACTACTTGTTTACATTATAGTCAATAATACCTCAGTTTTATTAATCCAATTTAAGTTGAATTGTCAATCACTTAGAGCAGAAAGAGCCCTGACTGATAGATACCATCACCTTTCTGGCAAACTTGTTGCAATTCTTCATTTGCATAAGTTGGTAAACTTTTCACTTCTTAACAGTTGGGATCTTATCAGTCTACAGAGCGGCAGTCTATTTTTATTCATTTTCCACTTGTTTCACAAAATCAGGATGATCCAGGAACTGCCATCTGTGTAACTGAGAGCATTTAAGTGTAATACTTTATGATACCTTTTGTCATCTTGTTTCTTTCCTTTATGTTATCTCTTTACTTTTCTGGTTCAGAAAGTCAATTTCCATTTTCATGGATCTTCCAATGGCCTTCTTTTCCTAAAGCACCTTATTTTTATACAGATATTTTAGCTTTTAAGAAATTGATGTACACAGTTAACACGCAAAGCACATTCTTATATTCCATGCTGTTAGGTAGCTACTAAACCAATTTATAGCCTGTCAGAGCAACTATCTCTGAAAACCACTTTACCAAAGTTTAAAATTATTTGAAAATAGTAAATTAAAAATAATTACCTGGAAAGAGGTATTCTAACTTACCAATGATCAGATTCACAGGATTGCCACAAATTGGGTATGAATAATATCTAAAAATATAAAATGTAATAAAATATACTTAATATTATGTGTAAAACCATATTATGCATACGATAACTTCCAAATTGTTTTTTTTCTGAATCACAAAGTGCTTCAAGGTTATCAAAAAAGATCAATTACCATGCTTCCGTGAATTTGTACATGGGCTTCTTGTTTCTTAGAGATTTATGGTTGACTGCTTGATTGATAAGTTTTATCTTATTTAAATTGACTATGGTGCCATCAGTTTTTTTCTGACTTAAGTTCTACACATATATATGCATAAAATGTTGGTTATTAGTTATTCCCCTTGCTTTTCCTGCATCATTTATTTTCTTCAATAAGTAGCTTCAGGGAAAAAATAAAACACTGGCTAAGGATTGAAAACAGTTACTGTTCTCATCCAAGTTACAAATTAGTGTTTATAATTAAACTCCAACCTTAACAATTTCTTTGTTTTGAATCCATCCTGTTGAGTGGTTACAGAATTGTCTAAGTATATTTCTTCTAACCTAATGCTAATAAGGTGCTGGCTTCTACATCTTTATAATTGTTCATTAGCTTCAAGCAGTATGTTTTGACTTCTATGTCCTTGAAACTATGAAATTATGTTTCTATAATTCAGTTTTTCTTAATGTTTCTACTTTACATAGAATGTATTATGAAACTGAGATCTGAGGCATTTTTAGAAATTCTGAACTGGGGATATCAGTTTAGTCAGAACAGTGTCAAATGTGGAATCCAAACAACATAATTGGTACTTTAAGGTTGAGGCTGATGTGACATTCTCTTGAACATATTTTAATACTTATGCATATTTAAATTAAGATTTTAACCTCCTGACATTCAAACCAACAAGCCAATCACTATCCAACTAGAGAGACGTGTCTTACAAATAAGATGACACCACAAAAATCACTTGTCTTGAATCTATGTTTATTGCACAAGAGATTTGAAAAAAGACTAGTTGTTTACTAATATTTTGACAGTGAATTTTTATATTAAAATAGCTTTTCCAATGGATTATACACTCAGAAATCACCTCAAATATATTTGTCTATATCCTGAAAGGCTGCTATCTAAAAATGATGGTATCACATGTGTTCAAGCATGACATCCATTTCATTTTACAATTTTATCTTTTTATATAGCAGGTAGATTTCTGGCTATCCCACACAATGTAATTTTTTGTTTCCAGGAAGACTGGATGAGGTAGGCATCTGTATTAGATATATGCTATACCTCCCTATCAGAATCTACCTGTCCACAAATAGTAATATTTATTGTATCCCTTTTTGATCCTTGTTACCAGCCTCAAAGTAGCAAGGCTTCTGCAAAGAAGCTTAGCTTTGATCGTGGCCAGAGCCAGGTTGACAGGTGAGATGTTAAAGTTTGTTTTGCCCCAACATGATCTTGTCATGACCCATTTTGGTGCCATGCAGCTGAAGGTATGTTTTGGTTGAGGATTGTAACTATTCTAACTTCCAGTGAATTCATGCACAGCTGGATCTTGTTGGGAAAAAGAATCATCTTTCAACCCTTCAATGGTATTTTCTACTTACAATTTCATTTAACATTTATCAGAGTGCCAGCTTTGTAGTAAAATGCTGAAGTGAAAATTCTTATGTTTAATAGCAGGGAAAAGTGAAAATTATTGTATCTGATTGAATCTGTACTTGCAGTGAACAGTTTAAACTTAAATTGGGAAGAGGCCTACTGGCTTCCTTCCATAATTGTCAAGTTCCATGGAATGGAGGAAGTTATTTTAATTCCAAGTAACAAGAATAATTTTGCATCCTGAGATCCAGTGCTGCTACTTAAAACCAAAATACACCAACATTTTATGGCACAGAAATACAGAAGATCCTTCTTGCCAATTGCCTCTGTGTTTATTTACTTTAAGTCCCAGAAGAACAACCCAGATCAGTTTTGCCACTGACATTATAAATAGCATAGCAAATTCATAAGGGGTCTTTTCTTCAAAGAACGGAAATGAATCTGAAGTCTGATTAAACTCACAGTGTCCTTGTGAGGGAGATGGGAAGAGGCAGAGTATTTTGTCTAATTTCAAGTTCAAGAAAGCAAGGAACACAAAAGTTAAGTGGCTGGTGTCCATTTATTCAAGTAAATTTATTCAGGAGTTGAGCCAGAAATAAAGATCAAGTCTTCTGGCCAATGCACTAGGCCCCAAGCTGACTCACAGCTTTCAAAACCTTCATTTTCTTGGGAAATGCTAAAAAGCTTTCCCCTACCATACATACTAGATTCAGACACACTGCCATCTACTGACCCACCAAAGGATGTGCCAGCACAAGACATCCTGACCTTCAAGGGAGGGAGGAACACCTTGAGAGGAGTTGAGATCCTGCTTTCTCTTCAGAATGCCATCTCTAGGATGCCAATGGGCTGTGTTTACAGTACTATGTAGGAAAGTGCTGTAAGAGGTAAGTGAATTTAGAATACTTCCTCCTCGATCAAGGGATTAGTATTCTGGCACTATTAATATTTATATAGCGATGTCACAATGCACCACGTTGTCTATGTGTGGGACATCCTTGAAATAACCCCTTCCTCTCAGTACTCTTATTTTGACATATTCGTCTAGGGATTTGAATAGTCTAAGGCAGCCTTTCTTTTTCACATAAAACAGTTTGAGGAATGCTGTATGATTTTTGTGTTGTCTATTTTGTCTTTCACTGGTGTCCTATAAGATGTGCTAGTTATCCTACATGATGCCAAGAAAGGCATAATAGAAACCAAGCTAAATAGCCACAGTCCTGTGCTTGTAGAAAATATCATAAAATGTCCTAAAAGAGCTCTAACAATATGAGAACTAGGCTCCTAAGTATACTTTCAGCAAGAATCTTTTTTGTTCAGAGCCAAGGTGTTTTTTTCCCAGAAAAAAAATATCAGTGCCTTTCTTGCCACATCAACCCTTTAGAGCTTGCCTACATTCTTCCTAGAATAAAAGTAACATTTTCAAGACTTCATCAAGTGATGGTGAATACAATTACTGTTTTTGTTCCATTTTTACAGCCAAAAATTAAAGATACGATGTTTGTCTATTGCTTGTGATTGTACTTAGTTCATTGTCTCTAAGAAAGAAGTTGAATTTAAGTATGTAGACCATATATTTCTTTTTTTGATGAGCATAAATGGATAAAATTAATATCTTAATATATAATCAGTGTCTATAAAAGAATCCACGTAGTAGCAGAGAAGCATTTGTGCCACACTGGTTACTTGTCTTCATTTGCTTTAAGATCTCAAGAAAAGTTTATTTCCCAGGATGGTAGTTCATAGGCACTGTGGTTGAGGACTATACATAGAAAACTTATTGTGAAAATAGAACTTATTTCTATTCTTTCAGGATATGAAATCTTACGTTCATGACAATTTAATTGTTTTTATAAAATAATTGGTTTGGCATTACAGTTAGTCAAGCAGAAATTATCCTTTGAAGTTTACAGTTTGGAACTCAAACTGAAGAAGACCACTGATTTAATTTGGAATAAATGTCTGTATGTGTCCATCCAAATCTTTACAGAAATATCTTATTTTGAAGTCTTCTTAGGCAGAAATAAGAAACTGTTGTTTCAAATTTTTTAAATGTCAAGAGGGTCTCTAAAATTATGACAGAGGTGAGGGATACAAGGAGAGATACATAAAGAATGGAAACATCGGGGAGTTTTACTGACTCAGTGAAACTAGGGCATTGTGAAAACTTAACTGAAAAATCTACAGAGAGAAAAGTTCAGTTCAGAAACCTGGCCCTCACATGTTCGGTCCTTAGTAAAGGCTTACTAGATATTGCAAGATGAGAGTGAGGTCCAGGAATGGTTAAATGGAAAATGAGAAGATAAAAGGTTATGAGGAGAGCGGGAAGGAATAAAAGGAGGGTGCCAAGGCATTTGAACATCTTTGTTATGAGCTTGGACAAGGTGCTAGACATTTGGAAAGCTTATTTGAGTTAAACTGAACTACCAAACTTATTGAGAAGCAGTAACAAGAACAAAATGTTCTTTAGCCTTGTTCTATTTAAAGAAGATGCATGTATATCAATCTTTTACAACATGATATTTATATTTGATTCTTCTTGTAAAATCATCACAAGACATCAAATTGTCAGAATAAATAGATTTTGAAAATGCTTGCAGAAAACTATCTTCCTGACACTGGAATGGTGGATTAATTCAAGTGTTATCCATATGTTTCCTCTGTTATTCTTTCTTTTAATTTTTTCTGTCACTATATTTTTGATGATTTGATTTAAGACAGAGATATAACATCACATTTTCTTAAATAAAGAATATAAAAATAATTTCACAAAGAATTGAAGGTATTTGTACAAATTAGTATGGTTTGTTTTAGATAAAAGATTAAATAATCAGTTAAATCTCCTAGACCTAGGTGAGCCAGAAGAAACACAGGCAGCATCTGGCATTCTTGTAGAGTTGAGGAGACAGCTGAGAGTTCCCAGAAAAAGCAGCTAGGGTTCACAAAGCATGAGAGAGGGGAGAGCTGCACCGGGAGAAAACTCTGGCAATATCTGTCGGGTCTTTCTCAAGTGTTTCAGGAGAGAACTGATCTGCACACGTGTGGGTGAAATCTACTCGAAACTGAAGAATGAACCTCTGGAAGGACTAAAGGGAACAATTCTTGGAGCTCAGGTTAGGCCAAGAATATTTTATTTTTCTTCACCATCTAGAAGGGTCAATTCATAAGAGGATATAGCATTGCCAAGTATTTATGCAAGTAGTAGCAAAGCTTCAAAATACATGAAACAAAAATAGATAAAGCTGCAAAGAGAGACATATTCAAAAAATAGTTCAAGGTTTCAGTATCCCACTCTCAATAATTGATAGAAAAATTTATGCTAATTCTACACAAACTCTTCCAAAAATTGAAAAGTATGGAATACTTTCCTAATCGGTTAATGATGCTAGCATTACTCTGACACTAAAACAAACAAACAAAAAAAGCATTATAAGAAAAGAAAACCGGCTGGACACGGTGGCTCACGCCTATAATCCCAGCACTTTGGGAGGTCGAGGCAGGTGGATCACAAGGTCAGGAGATCAAGAACATCTTGGCCAACATGGTGAAGTCCCATCTCTACTAAAAATACAAAAATTAGCCAGGCATGTTGGCACGTGCTTTTAATCCCAGCTACTCCGGAGGCTGAGGCAGAAGAATCACTTGAACCCAGGAGGCGGAGGTTGCAGTGAGCCGAGATCGCACTATTGCACTCCAGCCTGAGCGACAAGAGTGAAATTTGTCTCAAAAATAAATAAAATAAAATAAAATCAGAGACTGATATTTTGCATGAACATAAGATATAATAATTCTTAACTAAATGTAAAATAAAACCAGAATCCAACAATATGGAAAAAGCATAATGTATCATTACCAAATATGTATTATCCCAGAAAATGCAAAAGTGGTTTAACATTTGAAATTTATCAATATAATTTACCATGTTAACAGATTAAAAATAAAAAATATACAGTAATCTAAATAGATGCAGAAAAAACTAAGACAATTGGATTTAACATCTATTTCTGATAAAAACTCTCAGCACATGAGAAAAAGACAGGAACTTGATAAAGAAAATCTACAAAAACCTACATATGATATCGTATTTGTGTTAGGGGTTAAATGCTTTTCTCCTAAGGTAAGGAACAAGAAAATTTCATTCACTTTTTTCAACATTGTACAGGAGGATCTAGTTAGTGCACTAAGGCA